>NW_026857914.1:0-94711 GCF_026571515.1 Ruditapes philippinarum | reverse complement strand
AGAATAAGTGCTTTTTCTGTTTATAGACACATCACAGACACTAAAGCTGTGTTATTATTGTGCCTGATATGATTGTGAAAAAGTAGATCAACTTTTACTTATCAATAAAACTTTTCTACAAAATAATTCTACCCTTGGCCATTATGATGCACATTCAATTATGCATTAAACAGACATAAAGTCTAAAAACTATGGCATTATACAATTGTGAGTGTGTAAATATGTATTACCAAATAGAAAACAAGAAATTCTTATCACTATTTTGCATCTTAACCACATAATAAGAGGCTATTCAGAGGCAACCTAACTGAATTATGCTACATTTTTCAATGGATTTCAATTTCTAAGTATGTGTTGATATTCATGCCCTGAAACCAAGTAAATTTTAAGACAGAAGCCTTAAAATGCTATTTATTTGAAGCTTTAATGCTATCTATGCCTGGAAATGAAACACAAAACATTCTTATATAGGAAACAGACAAAGAAGCAATTTATTTGTGGACATTCTATTTAAATATTTGAGCAAAATGGTAAAAATTAGTGCCGAGCGAAGAAATTTCCGCCCCTAAATAAAGTCGAAAAGTTAATCGAAACAGCACCCTAAACTTTTTTAATTATTATATATCAGTTTTGAACCTGACAATATGCATTTGTAATGATATACCTGCAACACCTATCAAAAGTGGCCAATGTGCTTACATCAGGTCCTGTCAAGTTATACATGAAGTCTTCAAACCTGGCATGTGTTTAGCCAATGTACAGCATTTCTTTGAAATCTGAAAAATATTTTTAATGACCAAGGTCTACATTATTCATCATCAACATATCACCAATTGATTATCACTCAAATTCACTGTTCAAAGAAAATATAAACCATTATTAACTCTTATGTAACACTAATACTCTTGTTCATATGTAAACAATGCTTGTAGATTGACCCCTTTGACACATTATCTGCTGTAAACACCAACAGTTGCACTGAAATAATGAAATATCATACCTAGACAGGCTGTATACATCCATTCTTCCAAAATATCAGCTTTTCATGGTGTAATCAATGAAGACAAAGTTCTACTGTGAATTATGACAGTTCCAATTTCCTTCTCTTTAGGTCAGACACTCACATTGATATTTCCATAGACTTACATTATAAGAAATGGTCCCTTATCCTACCTTAAAATTCAGTTTTCATGCTAAAGAGGTATTTTTTCTAGCAGAATGAAATGCCTGACACATAAAAATGTTCCTGTTATATAGGGGTAGCCGACCAAATTTTTTGCAAATTGACTTCAAAGAGGATTACCCCCCATTTCATTGAAATTTTCTGCTGATCACAGGACTGACATACACTTTTTATAAATGCAAATATCCAAGTCAAAATTATCACAGATACTCATGAAATATTTCATTTTCTTCAGAAAACATTGTAGTGTTACTTTTTAAATTAGTTTTTATACTTAAAAATACCCCACTTTCATCCAATCGCCTCATGTATAAACTGAATCATACGGTTTTCCCTGCACTTTTTTTCAGCCAATCGCTGGCCGTGTTACAATACGATACCCTGACCTTTTTGGGTTTTTACCCGAAACTAAGCATTTTGGTAGCTTTATATGTATTTCTGACTCTCCGAATGGAGGTGAAAAAGTTAAAAATCAAGCTTTGACAGTTGGCGCCAAACAAGTAAGAAATTTCAGATAAATTTTGTGAAAAATCTAAACGTATGACAGACACTTTATTGGTCATTTCTGAAAATGCCATAGCTTGTACTGCGTGTTACTGATATTTTTTTAACGAATCGGGCGGATTCTGGAGTATGCTTCACCTTCATGAAGATTGCCCATATTGGTATATTTGAGGTGTGATTTTGGCTGGGTGGGGGTAAATATAAATTGCTGTCAGTCATTTTTTGAAGGAGCAATGCATGCAAACTATTATTTTCTTCAATGTATGTCATATATCATTGAATAATGCTGTGCAACTGGTTATCTGCCTGTGAAACAGATTTTGAAATATTTGGAATTGTGTTTCTGGCCACACTGAAATACAAAATTGTTCATTTTTAGGTCCCCTGCCCCCTAAATGATAAAAATATATTAGTTATTACATTATTTGGCTTGCAATTTTGTTAAAGAGTACTTAGCCATATAACTAGTGACTCATTTATAAAATTGAAAATAACAAAAAAATATTTAAGCATCTTCAATCATATAGTAGATTATCACATAAACCGCGGCGCAGGAGTGTAATAAAGCCATTTATTACATGTTTTTCGGTGGTTTATAGAAATATATCAGTGATATAAAACTGGTAATTTCACTGTTTGAGTTGGGTTTTAACCGTTTAGCAATGATTTCGTACATGCTTCGTTGGCTCAAAGGAAATATACCAATATATTTCTTTCGTATAGGCATCTTGAAATAATCTTATAAACTTCAAACAAACATTATGTAAGCTCTAGCTTTATACAATTTACATTAACCAATAATAAGTCAACACATGGCATATTTTATACCATGAATATAATTCAATTTTTTACGCCATTGCATATATGAATGAGGAAAATAATTTGGACCTTAAGTCATTATCTGCAGCCCTGTTCGAATAGAATGATAGTAGCATATACACAAAATGAAACAATTTTGCAAGTCGTTTTCTCGTTTCTAATTACTTAGCAGTGAGACTTCGCTTCAAAATCCTCACATATCTCATCACTTAATCTATTTCCTCATTATATCTAATTGGCGTAATTGCTAAATAGTGCAGATAGTCAAAATTAATTACTTTCGTAAACATTCACTAATTGTTTACAAAACGAAAACCATCATTTTAGACGCCCAACACTTGTTATCTAGAACTAATAGATTTCCTGAAGTTTTGGCAAGGATCTTGTTGAAAAGGCAGATAAAAAATAGATTGGTAATGGTTTATGTACCATTAAGCAAAAGATGTAAACATTCAGACTTTCATGTGCAGAAATGGCTGCAAAAACAACTATGTGATTGATAACGAACAAAAGGCGATGCAAATTCTTAATAAAATCTCATACCTTTTAAAATTATCATTATTATTTGCATTTTTAATATTGTAACTTTGCCTTCGATATTTCTTATAAGATATGTATGTGATATAAAACATACATTTTTTTGTGAATTTGTATAGAGGTATGGAATATAAGTTCACATATAACATTACGATCTGTACATTTACATAGACTAAAGCTTCATCTTTTGTCTTTAAGATAGCTGTGCATAGTACCAGGATTATATGTTCTCTATCACAGAGTCAAATTACTATTTTTAACAATTATTCTCTTACATGAGGATTGTTTACTGGTTAAGCCGGTCAAAAGGAGCGTAAAGGATTGGATGTTTTACTTTTCATAATCCTTTAGGAACCGAATCAATAAACTTAAGTCTGGCATTTTTATGTAATTTTGTTGTTTGCTTCTGACGGATCACCCCATTTTTAGAGTTTAATACTTTACGACAGCATATGTCAAGTGCCGTGTTACAGGTGTAAAAAGTTGTCCTGTTTTTTGCTGTGTTGTTATCATATTTCCCTAAATGCTCCCACTCAACAAATTAAATTTATCCCGTTTTTCATGCTTAAACCAGAAAGTAAAACTTAAAATGTACATATTTTACCTTCGAGTATAAACAGTCTGATTGGGGCATTTTGCAGATGCGCAATGATATAATATTCTACCATTAGTTATATTTTTCTGGTCCTTCGGGATCATTGATTCCAACACATGAATTTCTAAGAATGAAATACCTCATAAGCAAGTGGAATTTTCCGTACCCTCTCATGAACAGACTCAATCCGAGTCTGCAATTCTTTATGTTTTGGTGTTTTCATTATTGCTTCTGAGGCGTCACCCCATTTCCAGATTTTTACGTATTCCCTTTTCAGCAATCAATTGTTTCTAAATGATCGGATATTTGTATTATACTTTCTACTTGTTTTGACCTCTGTGTAATATGTTGTTAAAAGTTTATTAAAGTTATAGGGCTCGCAGCCTTTATATGAGAAGGACAAGCCTTACATATTCAGTGAATGCAACCACAGCAAAATTCAGAACCACAGGCAAGGAAACCAGAAGGACATAGAACAAAAACAGTAGAAGATGAATTTAAAACATATTATTGTTTATACTATTTAATACTACACAGACGCAAAACAACGAATAACATGAAAACCATTCAGGTATTTCAAATTTCAAAAAGTATCATCAAATCTTGAAATTATCATTGGAATCTTAACTTATTGTCAAAATGCCAAAAACTGGCACGTTGAAAATAATTTGTCGGTTTATTATCCTACTAAAAGTAATATCTGGTAAAATTTGAAGCCAGATTGAAAGAACAATTTCTGATTTTAATTTTATAAAACTGGATGCAATGATAATAGCCAGATAATTTCTGTTTTATCTTCCATCAGATAAAGTTTTTACACACCTGTATGATAAACTTATGAATGCATTTTCAAACGTTGCATCGTATTGAAATCTATAATCTATATAGTTTCTTTTTTAATTTCACAGTCATTCATAGAACAAAAACTTGGTAAGCAAATCAAAAGTTCATATTTTCCATAGGAATCATTATCTATTACATCGCGTTTATTACGCAAATCTTGGTTATAATTAGGGACATTCTGCTGATGGTAGATGTGCACCATGCTTAGCGTTCGTATTTATAATAGTAACTTCGTTGCTCGTGCAATATTAAAAATCCTTTGGCGACTCAATCAGTCGGTTTCATACATTAGATAACTTTCCGATATTTTTGCATCCTACATTTCTCTCTCTGACAAAGCACAAAGTGTCAATAGCATTTAACTAGTGGAAATGTGGTACACCATAACAGTAGAAAATTTTCAAAACAGATATAATGTAACTGATTAACATTTGTATTTAAGCAACAATATCAACTTAGTACTGAAATGAGTGGAAATTCCTATAGGCGCGACGTTACCAAGCATATACATGCATGATGTATATGTGTCTTATGTAAAAAAACCCGTCGGTCGCTTAATAACATCCACCATAGAACAACAAAATTATAACTTCAGTAATCACAAACAAATGCTTAAAAGTAACAATTTCAGACAACGTTACGATCCCGACTCAGATAAGGCTTAACAGATTCTGATAGCAAATAACTGTTTTTCCAAAATAGTGGTGGCAAAAATGATCAATTTTTAAAAACCCAAAAACTCGTGTTTTTCCCACGGCTTAAAGAGTAACAATCAACAACCTTTTACAGAAGGGGGAAAAAAAGGTTAAAAATTCTCGATCATAAATTGGTTTTTTTTTAATTTTTTCCCTTACAACGGTCTTTTTCTTGTTTCGGAAAGAAAAAAAGGTTTTTTTTTTAAATTTGTGATTTTTTAAAAATTACAGGTTTTGGTTTTTAATCTTTTTTTTAAAAAGGAATTAATTATTTAAACCCCGTCCTTTTTTATTTTTAAATTATTTTATAAAAAGAATAAAAAATCAAATCCCAAATAAAAAAAGAAATTAAACCTGTTTTTGCTAATAAAACTTGGGCTTTTTATTTCCCTTTTTAAACTATTGTTTGCAAAAATTTTCCTGAAAATTTTAGGCCTATTTAGAGCTATATAGGCATTTAAGGTAAAAAGATCTCGTTAAATAATCAATAGAGTTTTTTATATGTGAAGAGTCAATTCCAAATATTCAAGATAAAGTATTAAACTTGTTGAAAATTGAACTTCAGGTATGTTACGACCGCAGATGTATAGTTTGATATATTTCATAATGTTAAAATTTTTCCGATAAGTCTTCTATTACTTCATGAAATAGTTTTAAAATATGTTCTTTTAAATATTCATAATTGTGTGGGCATTATGATCACCGCCAATGTAGTCAAGCAAGCCAAAAAGCTCCATTTTCTTTAAAAAAAAACAAAAAAACAAAAAAAAAAACACACACACACAAATTCATTTAGTCCGTTTATTAATTTCATTTAGAGTGTAATAGTTTGTTTCCCAAAATTCGACTTGGAAACTGAAATATTTGCATGTGAACATTGATCTAAAAATAATAGAGTGATAATCAGAAAACGGTTTTCAGTGAAAACTAAAAAAAATATATCTATCTAAAATGCAAAAAGCGTTATGAATTTGTTCAAAAAATGCATGGAAATTGTGATTAGTTCTCGCGTTACAAGTATTGGGTTTTTTTTCTAACAGTTAATCATGAGATGGGCACCACACAAGTGAATGCAATCGACAGTGAAAATATAAATGAGAATTAGTATGCGATAGAGCTATTAGTAGACTTTTAAAACCGATGTGGCAGTTACTTCTTATGTAAATCAAGGTATAAAAAAATTGTATCAGTTGATTTTGTCGTATCTTTAATTATTGTTCAAATCAAATGAATTATTTTCAAATGGCTTGGACGAAAATTATGGGGGATTGTTTGTTTGTTTATTTATTGTACAGTATTTCAAAACATCAAAAATAATTTCGATTCACGGTTCTTTGGTTAATTGAACGTATTAAATATACTCCATATGTTCGTAAGCGTTAACATTAATTAACGGTAATTGAAAAAATGTTTATTGCGCATATTCTATATGAGAGTGGTATGTACTTTGAAAAATATTCGATGTAAAATGTTAAAATAAATTACTGTCACAAATCATTCTTAGCTAATAAGTTATTTTGCAGAGGTTGATTTCCTCTGAAGTAAATTATGTGCTCTGAATACCAATATACTAAAGGTATTCACGGTTTCGCATGTGGATATATATTACCGAAAATCAGTTACATTGTGACTAGATTGGAAAGAATACTACCTCTTTATGTCGATGTCATTTCTAAATATAGGATTAACGCGCTAAATTTCTGATAAAATTAGTGTAGGAAAATTATTTCTTGTATTTGTTGTTGTTGTTGTTGCTACATGATGTTAGATAAACGCTTCAAAGCTTCAGTCGAGACATTTATCAATTTGAGATGTAGCTTTGAAAGTTTTAAGTTACTTTAAAACATTTGCATCATGTTGTATTTTTCTTCTTCTTCTGTCATTTTTTTTTTAAAAAAATCAGTAAGTCTAACTGCTACATAGGATAAAAAGTAAGCTATTGTATCCATCATAAAACATGCCATTGTATCGCTCGCCTAGATATTGCACCATTGCACCCTTTATCTTATGAAACAAAACTCGCCATTGTTTTAAAGTTGAATACAATGTTGAACGATTCTTTTATGTTTAACATTCAAACAATAATAATTGTTGTTTCGCTTCTCTACGCTTCCTGCAATAACCTGACATTTATTTTATACATGGTCCTGAACTCAGTATTGTCTGTATATATTATCAGACAAAATTATTTAAAGGAATACTCAGGCAAATTAATGACAAAAATATTAAAATGATCTTGTGTACTCAAATCACGCTTAAATGACATTTCTTAAAGTCCCCGCATGAATTTCTATATAAATTCTATATATTTTGGGTTTGAAGTGTAAATATATCTATATATTTTGAACGAAATTTAGACGCCAACGAAATCAATGAGTAGTTTTAAAACAAGTAAAAAACCTAGTGTATCAATTTTGAGGGCATTAACAGAATAAAGAATGAAAAATTCAAAACGAAGAAATGAAAATTTTGCCTGTGTCTCCCTATAAAACCTGATTGTTAATGTTGCCTCTATAAATAATCATATCTAATCTTATAACTGCACTTAAACAAACCGACGCAGCAAAATGTAAAAGGTCTAAGGTGTACTATTCATCAGATTTATGTTCCTGTTCAATAACAGTATCTTTACAGATACATTATTCCAATAAGGTCTTGGCTATACATTCTGCACCGGGCGAAAAACAAAATTCATATTCACATCATTTGTCGTTTTATAATGTTGACAATGTTACCTCTTAATAATTTTTGTTCCCGTTGATAAACTGCAATGCACTTCTGTTTTACATATGAGCAATGGATTATCTCAAACGCAACTTCGGTTCTTCAAGTATTTCTTAGGTGTGATAAAAGTAGGTGGTTGATCAGAAATTTGTGTGACAATTCGTAATTTGTCTCGCCTGTCTCATTTAATACAATATTATTATCAGAAATATTTCGATGTATTGCATTTATGCTCAAATTTTCAGAGGATTAACGCTGTCCCAACCATCCAATTAAGTACAATGTTTCTGCAATAAATATTTTTATAATCTCATCCCGATAACTTATTAAGAACTTGTAATATGTTGAACCTTTTTGGAATGTGTACCATATATTTCTTGAAAATTACATATTCATTACAGTAAATATACTGTGCACGACAAGGTAAGAACCTAACATTAAGTATCAGTATTTGAAAATCAAAAATCAAAGTAATGAAAAACTACAATAACTGAAAAAATATGGTTAGAACATTTTTCCTTCGTCCGCTTAAGGTGACAACGGAGTCAATTATCACTGAAAATACCTAAAATGAGATTTTTTGCTTAGTAGATTTATCCATCTTTTCTGAACACATTCGTGATTTAATTTTGGGAGCAGTTAGTCCAAAAAATGTGTTTTTAAACGTTTTAAAACGGTACCTGTGCCATTTTTATCTGCTATTCGCGTAACCTGTCAATTATCGATAACGCTCCGCCCCCTGTTGAGGCAACAATGAGGGAAATCGGTAGTTCCATATATGCGTGAATTACCGGTCCATACTACTCGTAATTCATGTATCGTACAAATACCGAATATCGTCTACCTTTTTTTAGCCTTTTTTATAAAATAAGAAATTGTCGGTCAATGTACTTAACATAATGTATGAAACATAAATAAGCTATCGTCGGATACCCACGGCCGAACCATTAACATTTATCATTTATTGCATGTTATGTGACATGATTATCAATCGTGGGTATCCGACGATGAAATAATTAAGCATAGCGGAAAATCGCACGACCACGGGGTTGATTAAAAATATATATAGTTGCTAAAATATCCATAATGTGTGAAAATAATTTGTCTGTCCCGTTAATCTGATAGATATTACATTGAGTTTTTGGACTTTGTACGGATTCAAGGGCTTGCTTAACATTCAACCTCATTTTCTAACAATGTCAACAAAAACAGACAACATTTTAAATGTGAACGCCTATATGACTTGTGGTAAGGTGTCCCAGACAAATTTCTAAACAATTTTAGGTTGTCTAAGATTTATATCAATTTGGAGGAAAAAATATATAATATCCCGTTCTTATTTGTACATCTACCATGGACTTTAAAAGACCGTCAGAAGCTCAGTTTTTTGTTATTTAAATTTATATGTCAACGGAATTTCATAAACGAATACATAGAGTGACACTGATATAATATAATAATAATGCTGAAATGCTGATAATAATAATAATAAACTTCAAAAGTGAAACAATTAAATACCCCGCTAGCGGTGCGCAAATACGTTCCATTCCTCCCACGGAGTGCCTCAAATTTTACCGAAAGTCACGTGACATGTGCAACCGATACCAGACTAACGGTAAATCACGTTAAGATGTGAAGAAATTTCTGTTATAAACTGATAGTAATCAGCAACTTTTTAATTGGTCAGATGTCACTGTGTCATAAAATGTTGTTAGAGTATGTTAGCGCAACTTGTGACCCTCTCTGGTGCGATATTTGTGTATTATGCAATTATTTAGCGTGAAACGTAGGGGTCCGAGAGAGAACAGCCGATTTATGACACTTCGTTTGATGCGGATCGGACTAACTTTGAATCGGCATAACTTTTTTAATAATCAAGCAATTAACATGCGGTTTAAAGCACATAAAAGGGAATTCATTTACGGAGGGAACCGTGTCAGGGATTTTTGTTTGCTCAATCAGCGGCTTAATTTTCTTTAATTACGTAATATGTATGGTGAAAAAAGTCGCATAAAATGTTTGACGTTACGTAATATTTTTTTGAGAAAAGATAGAAAAAATTTGAGACACGGTTCCCCAGATATTATAAGTATGTTTATTTTCCAAAAGTTTGATGACAAAAAAATAAAAAATGACTTTGATATGACGATTTAAAATTTTAGGATTTTTATTAAAAATCAATCATTTACAAAGGCATTTTTTTTCAAATATGTTATTTTTTATGATGATCAACGACATTTAATGCACAAAGATTAAATAAATAACAATTATCACTAAAATAAGTTGGTTTAAATGACATTTATGTGAGTACCACGGAAAGTGTCTGTTGTCACCTTAATTTAACATTAACATCAGAATAACTCTCTCTGACAATAACATTCTTATTGGAAACGATAATCTGTTTCTTATAAAGAGTAATATATTCACTAGTTTTTTATTAGTTGATATAAAGAATAAACATATGTTAATATATCATTACTAATAAAGCAAGTTATTCTTGCATTCAGAGTAAACTTTATTCGGTCAGACAAGCCAATTAGAAGAAATCTTCGAATAAATTACAACAGACATTTAATGTGCTTCAATTAATTGCATGTCTTCTTTCATAGAAAACCATCAAAAAGTAATTTTCATACAGTGAAGTCAATTAAAGGAGTAAGTAAGTAAAGTCTGTATTATAGTGACATGTGTTGCGTGTATATACATACACAAAAACATACAAAGATAAACACCGGGCCCATAGGACCTATTTAAGACACCTAAACAGAAGATTATAATCTGAGCATGTATCTATTTGTACCTGTTTTTAACTCTGAGAAAACTTTTTGTATATAAGTACTGAAAATAACTTATTACTGATCAAGAGCTTGTATATTGTTATGAAACACTGCATTTGTGATTTCAGTAGGATATTTATTTGCTAGTTATCAACATGTTCATAAAACAATATATATGAAGATACATCTAAAATTACAAAGGAAATACATCTTTACCGTGTAAAATGCATATTCTACACATCCGACAATTTCGAGCCTTTAAAGTAAATAAAAACGAATTTTGGTACTAGATATGATGGTGTAATTTTTTGTATCAGATGTTTTTTAAATGCATGTGAGATACATGTATATGTAAAAATTTCTCCTCCAGTAACTCGTAAAATACCGGTTAAACTGTTATAATTAAATGTAACTTTACGAAGCAATTATTCAATTCAACTCGCAACCAAAGTAACACATCTACGATAACGACATCAACAACTTTTCATCTTGTGTCATATTATTAAAATAATCAAAAAAAATGAAGATCTTAGGCACGAACGGGCACTTAAGTAGAACCACTTACAGAGATGCTCGTCCGGTGATCGAATCAGCGGCCCTAACATTTGTTCTTAAAGAGAAAGTTAAAATTTTGCTTCTTTAACTGTTTAAAAAAACACTAAAAACAACAGTAAACGTCTTCAAAACACGAATTAAGTTTTATAACAATCCAGTTTTACAGTGAAAAACAGACATTAACATAAATCAGTTTGTATGGTTCATGTAATTGATATGATTTCATTGTTATTATAAAGAAAGTTGGCGATGCTATAACTGTGCATCATAAAATGAAATATTATAGGGGTCAATGAACTTTGTTTTGTTTATGAAATATATAATTTTCAAGATAAGTATTTAAAACACATTTAACGAATATAATTAAAAATGTGAAGACAAATAATTATTCTGTGAATTTGTGATATTCCACGCCCCTCACCGCTGAGGGTTCGAATCCCGACATAGACTTTGGATTTTTTTCGTGTGAGGAAGTTATCCAGCTAGCTTACGGAACGTCGATGGTTTTATTCAGGTGCCCGTTCGTGCCTGAAATAATGCACGGAAGGGCACCTGAGGTCTTCCTGCACGCCACATTCCTTCACGCCGCATTGGCAAAATGGCAAAAAAACCCATAGAGAAATGGTCCCGAACCATATATTTTAAGAAAGTCCAACAACTCTATTTAGGGTGAGGTGATGATTTTACTGGCCTGCGGCCTTCCAGGATTACAATACCCTGATGATTTTCTATTGAGCTATGCGGTCGGGTTTACTTATACATTCTATAATCACAACTCTATGACGCAACCGGAGTATACAAATTAAGATACTATCAAACTAAAAGTGCTGTGAAATTACTGTTTTAAGCTCACGAAATCTATATATCTGTACATATTGAACTTCAAATACATCTTTTGAAAATAATTAGAATAAATTCGTAGAATATAGATTCAAACTCATTTACCTAAACAAGATGATTCAACTCTTGATGTATTTCGACGAATTTACTATCTTATTTTCTGAAACAAATTTGGTTACATGACATATATCAAATTGCATGGAATATAAATTATAAACCCCCTAGAAATCCAGATATTAAATGTTTATAGCACTAATTTTGCTCTAGATTTATTGATAACTTTTGATGAGGGCACATTTACAGTTTCCGGCTGAACTTTTCCAAACATAATAAAGCCATAATAAAGAAGAGGATTTTTTTAATTTAAAAAAATGTTGCACACTATGCATCAGAAACGAAAACTTTTTTTATTTTCTTTAAAAACGCAAACACGAACTTTATAGCGTTTTAATAATGATGTTAGAGCATGTGAGATGGTTATTACCTGAAGAAAGTAGAGCTAAATGTGAAATGATTTGTCATAAAAGTAGCAAAATATAAAGAAAGTAGAATTTTGACTTCCATACTAAATACTAAAACACTATTACTGTACTTATTGGCAAAAAGCAACAGAAGAAAAAGAGACGTTCAGGGAATTGGCCAATAAATAATTTTTTTGGAATCAAGAAAAGTACACCAAAAAAAGCTTTTGAGAAATAAAAGTAAAGCATTTCATGGTAAGCGTCACTACTATTATTTATTTTATGCTTTCCAGTGTTTTATTGTAATATATCAGATGATTATATTCTGATAAACCACTAGTGAAATTTATAAAATATGATTTTCACTATAGCCGAACTATATCTGAATGCGGATGAAAAGAAAATCATAACTAAATGGAATAACAGGCAAAAATAAATGCCGTCATGCGTAAATTTTGCTTCTTTAGGAAGAGAATGTCGATGTCACCATACATCATGTTTAAAATGTAACAAAGTTAAAGAAATTTAACAGAACTATATTTCAAAATTAATGATGTGACGTCATGATGTGATGACGTCAAAAAGGAGAATGCGCGACGTTACGCGGCAAAATCAGTAAAAAAATACTTAAAATCACTTAGAAAGCATGAAATAAAAAGAAAATTTATTTGTTTTACATATAAGATTGAAATATATTTCATTCGTGAACACCAGCTATTATATTTTAACTCGTGGCTACGCCACTCGTGAAAATATTGCATCTGGTTTTCACTCAGTGAAATTATATTTCAATCTTACATTCAAAACAAACAAATA
Organism: Ruditapes philippinarum; assembly: GCF_026571515.1. Lineage (NCBI taxonomy): Eukaryota > Metazoa > Mollusca > Bivalvia > Venerida > Veneridae > Ruditapes > Ruditapes philippinarum. Next base: position 81,362 of record NW_026857914.1, on the reverse strand, counting down.
TCCTCTATATGTTAAGTATATTACGTTTTTTATATTTTATTGGCATAACCAAACAGTGCCTCTGAGATTGCCTTAAGGAATTTGTATCAAAATGACTTCAAAGAGGATTCCCCCCCCCCACCATTTTATTGAAATTCTCTGCTGATCACAGGACACACTTTATAAATGCAAATAACCAAGATAAAAATTATCATAGAGACTCTTTGACTTTCTTCAAAAAAAAATTGTATCTTGATACTTTCTAAATAAGTTGTCATACTTAAAAATAAATACCACATTTTTATCCAATCACCCTATGTTCAATTGAATCATACGGTTTTTTACATTGCTTTTTCTTTTCAGCCAATCGCTGGCCATTATACAATGCGAAAGTATGACCTTCGAGATCTAAGAGGATTTGAAACTTTGATTTTGTATTACATTTGTACCAGTGTATGGGTTGCGTGCATGCCGCTTATAAAAACGACTCTTAATTGTATCAGAGCAATACATTTGTTTAAAGCTTTATGAATTGTTTTATATATAACTTATAACAATACGGTAATAATCTGTCAATCATGCATATAAAAGTGATTTCTTTTTTTATTTGCATTACATATTATTGTTACCATCATTTATTATTGTTTGGAATATGACACATGGTATACTTGAATACTGATAGAAAGTAACAAATAATAAATAAGAAATAAATTTGATATCGATTTGTTGTAACTGTTTTTATTATTCCGTATTCTATAAAGTAACATGACAAACATTTCATTCATGATATACTAGTATATAAAGTTACAAATAAGATATATATTTGATATTGATTTGTTTTAACTTTTTATATTTTCATGTTTTTAAACATGGTGAACATTTCATTCATGATGAACTTCCTGTCACACTATTTCCATGCTATTTAAGCTCCTTTCTGTAAGAAATATATTCCTGAGGTACGAAAGTGCTAAGTTATATCCCTGTTTAATATCACATATGTACTTTAGTCACAGTTCTGTTGATGTCACGTGATACAGTCGTTCATTAAGTATGTTTGACGATGTGTTGTGCCTTCTCCAATTTTATACGTGTATGTAACGCTGATGTCAAGAAATCTGAAACAAAAATGCCAGTTTCAGTTATATTGAACTATTTCCTGATCACTCATCTTTTGTGTTTCATGACTATTACTGGCAAGCAAGATGGAACTGTATTAGCAATATAGTTAATTTATTAAGGTTCTAAAATTCAAAAAAAAAGGAAAATCACGATTTTTGGATAGTTAGTGGTTTCACTCATCCGTCTCATTTTTACATTGTTTTAAAATTATCAAATATATCCCCTTTAAGCTCCTTATTCAAAAGAAAGTTGTCTTGAAAAAGCAACTTTCTAAGATTCCTATATTCCTCTTTCATGAAAAAGTGAAGTTTATATGAAGGTTTGTCACTCACCTGGGTGCATCTGTATAAGGTCTGATAGAAATGCTTCCTTTTATCACAGTGTATAGTGTCACAACACATGGTTCATCTATCTAAAAAAGTGTCTGTGACCAATGAGTCTCTCTGGAATTGCAAATTATTTGTACATTTGCTACTATGACATTATATGAATATACAAAGTCTTAACAAAAACAATGAACCAATACTCTTTTAATAATGATTCTTGCAAACACAATTCAATCTAATGAAACAAACAGTTTTGATTTAATCCTATTTACTTGCTAATATATGTATATAGATGTAATATACACAGAAGCAACAGGTAAAATACCAAAAAGGTTAGGCTCGAGTCCTATTAACATTAGCGATTGACGCTTTATAAAAACAGTTATTCTCAAAGTTTACAATCTACACCATTACTTGGAAACATCTGTCCATTCTGAACAGCAGACGATAAGTATGTAAAATGTTAGAAGTAAAACATTAATCTAATTAGAACTACAGATTCAAGAATACATGAATACATTTCATTTGTATTGTTTTCAAAATGCATACTCAGCATAAGGCGACGTGGTAAGCGTTATACTTTCAGGAAATCCAACATCAAACCATGTAGTAAAACCATGTATGGTAGATTGACCAAAACAATGGAATGTAAACTCTTTCTGTAAAGTAATATAAGTATACATTCCTCTTTCTTTCAAAATAAGAAAAATATATATTACAAATAATTATATGTGTTGTTTTTATATGTTGTACAATGCATTTATATCATGAACATGTACTTTCTTATGTTTATTATTCTCATGGTAATTCGCATATATTGATCTCAAAACACATGAAATTGATAGAAACTCATCACACAGTCTCACAATTACTAACGGTAAAACATATATTTTACATGTATAGATTTTGAGACATATTCCCGTGTTGTTGTTTTTTCATAAGATGTTTGAAATAAAAAGAACCGTACATACCTTTACATTCTGAAGGTAATCTTTAGTTGCTGTATTTAGATTCAGTCGACAGACTTGTACAGCATGAGCCTGGACATTTTGTCGCATAACGGAGAAAGAACTCACGGATGTTACATACTTTTAATATACAAATACAAATACACAAGTGTACAAGTGAAATACCAAAGTCGAACTGTTCACTGGACATTTGAGAATAGTATATATAATGACAACCTGTCATAAGGACATTTTATAATGTATATAAATACACGCGTTTTAGAGTTACATGTAATTTCAATTTGTATAATTTGGGGGGCATTTTTGTTCTACATTTTGAAAATCATAACTTTTATTTGCATTATTTGATATTCATTAACAACTTAAAATTTTTAATTTTGGGCAATTGTTTCAACTTTTTGAACTAAGTTAGACATTTTTTTAACAAAAGTAAAATTTTAACATTTCGGGTTGTTTCATAATTTTGAAAAAAACTAACTTATTTATTTGCATTAATTTAGATCATTCAAGTTTTACGTAAATTTCGGGGAAATTTTAATTTTGAAAATCGGTAATTATTTTTTGGTAAAAATAATCATTGCAAGATATTTTGTTTATTAAAAATTTGCGGGCATATTGTTTTTAATTTTGTAAATCGGAAAAACTTTTTATTTTGATTAAAATTAGATCATTGCAAGTTACTTTATATACTTTTTGGGGCAAGTTTCATACTTTCCCATCGAAAACTTTTTTAACAGAGCGAACTTGACCAAAAATCAACCAAAAAATTAAGATAAAAAAAATCTCATATTTAATACTGCTAGAAAACATTTACAGTTTCTATAAAACAAATCACATAATTGAAAATTAAATAAATTGCCTTTGGTTAGAAGATATTTTTCCCAAAATTTAAAACCTATTTAATTTATCTTTTTTAATTTCGTATTTTGGTTTTTCTTTTCGTTAATTTCAAACATTGTTTTTTTTTCTTCTAAAGGAATGCAATTTAAATAACATTTTACAAATTAAAGGGACACATGTAACTTATGAATTTTTACCTTTTATCATAGTCGGTGCGTAAATGGGAATTTAAACTACCCAATGAGGGAAGCATAACCCACCCTATATTCCAAAAGATATGAAATACCACATTCAATTTAACAGTGTGATAATTTAATTCTTCAAAATAAAAAGCTAACAAACGAATCGAACTTGATAGTTTATTAATTTTTAAAGTTTTTACTTTCCCAAAAAACAGTTTTACTTTAAAAAAATTTCCCAAAACAATAAATTTTTATACCTACCGATCAAAACTTTTGGAAAAAAAAAAATAACGGTCAAGTTAAGAATACATTTTTTGTGGTTCATGGAATGGCATGAACGTATCACATGGAAGATTCCATGATAACCGCCGTATGAGTGGTGGTGAGGCCGAAAGGTTAACTTATCGTTCTAGTAATCTTAGGACTTCTGGTCGCGTGTGTTCAAACCCCGTCATGAGCAAGCCGTTGATTCCGTGAGCATTAAACTTTACTTTCATTGCTTAGTACTTGTTGGTTCCAGGAACGGATTTGAGAGTGCTTTATTAAGCTTATAACTTCCAATACAATCGAACAAAAATAATTAGCAAACATCTAAACACATCTTAGGACGCTTTTAAATTCAATTTTAACGACATTCCTGTTTAACTGAATACTGTTTAAGCCGGTGCTAGGGGTAGCATACACTCACTACTATCGTCCATGAGCAGGCTCAAAAGAAAACCGAACCTGAATATTTTCTATTACAATGTTATCTCTATTTTATTAGATTTAAGTATATAATAATAATCATACACACCATCCATTCACTAACTAGAACATCTAGTTTCTCTGGATTTATCACTTTCTGAAAGTGAAAAGACACGTATGTGAAAACATTTGCAAAACATAACTGGCAAAAACAAATAATATAACACAGTTTATGTCAAGTATTGTTTGTCTTTTATTTGCATTCTCTGTTTTACTTATCACCTGAAATTATATCCAACAGTTACCTTCAGCAAGATCCTATGATAACAATATACTTGTAAAAAGACAGCTCTACCGCGCCCGTGCAATTGTTTCTTATTAATAAATTTCTAAACGGGAGATATTTCTCGAAATAATAAAAACACGGCTAATTTGTGAAATAGCGAGAAAAGTTTTATAAACAATGTTTCCCCCATCAATTTTAAATGTCGCCTACTTATTATTTCAAGGAATCATAAAATATTGTTTCAGAACAATATTTTCCCTCCAAAAAAGGGCAAAAAGCACTTAAAATTAATTTCATGTAAAATGTGTCTTATAATTCTGTCAAACACAAAAGTAGGCGTTCGTTGAGTGATAAATACAACAATATTAACAGAAATATACTACCTCAACAGTTTTGTGAACTACCTCAATTCTGTCTGACATTTTTTTTCGTCTACATTTGCCTGAGTTTGCTTAGCCATATCACTGGCCTCTATTGCATATATTGAAAAATTAAAATGATAACAAAGCATCAGATGTGACAGCAGAGTTTTAGTAATAGTCCTGCACCTTTAATATGAAAACGCATTCTTGTATATTTATGAATTAATACGAAATTTCCTTTAAAACGATCAGTATTTTTTGACGTATCATGATTGTTATACGTTCTTTTTCTATATCTTTTTCTTTTGATATATTAAATCATTAACATAGTAATAAGAGTTGTAGTCGAAAACGGTAATGGTATTTATTTTTAAGTTTTCTTCCTTTGCATGGTGGGAGTTTTAATATTTTCTGTTTTCAATACCTTTTTTAGCACCAGCTTGAACACAGAATACTGACAAAATACCGGTTCCAGCACCAATATCTGCAACAATCTTCCCTCGAATTTTCTCGTAGTTCTTCAATATTGCATATCTGTATAAGGAAAAATAGTTAATCAAATTTACCAAAGCAATAACTTCGATTAAGAAGAATATAAGTATCAAAAAGAGCATTTTTCACTACTGAAGATACACACAACAAAATGTATATTCGTCACAAACAAATATTCAAATAATCATCAAGTAATGTCGTGAAATACAACTTCCGATCGATTTTCCAAAGCAACGTACCTTGTCGTAAAAATTAAGGTCTAGCCGAAGGCATTACCGCTAAGATCAAAATCACAAGTGCCATTTATTTTTAAATATTTCAAAATTACAGTCTAGTGCAGTACTCAAATGAAATTTAGCGGACACGCACAACTGCAAATGTTTTATTGACATTACCAATAAATGTAATTTACGCAGTAATTTTCGCACATAGAATTGTTAACACACCGCGTGTGTCTTGAGGGGCCAGGTCAATTGAGCCCCTTCGTCTTCTTTTGGGTTCTTTATTCCTCAGATTTGACATATCAAACGCTAATATATACTTAAATTGTTAACTAATTTGCATTCACCTTACATTACCTGCGCAGTCGTTTAAATAGAATGAACTATGGATATTAAGTAAACCAAATTTTAAAAATCGCATGTTGTTTCATCATTTCTAATTACTTAGCAGTTTTTTTCTTCAAAATCCTCACATATCTCATCACTTCATCTATTTCCTAATTTTATCTAATTGATAAAATTGTTAAATAGTACAGATAGTCATGATTAATTACTTTCGTTTACATTCACTAATTGTGTAAAAAATATCACTTCAATCAAAGACTCCCGACACTTGTAATCTAGACTAATAGAGTTCCTGTAGTTTTGGCGAGGTTTTTGATGAAAGGGCAGATAAAAAAAAGATTATACAAAATATGTTACATTAAGTAAAAGAAACAAAGGTTAGACTTGTGGATTATAGAACCTCTACGGCACCAATTGGAATCAGCTATGTATTCCTTGCTAATATTCTTTTATAGCTAGTATAATACATTTTTTTTAATAATCCATTAATACTATCACCATCCAATTTGTATCTAAACCACGGTATATTTAGGAGAATTAGTTTTGCATGTGAAATAAGTTTTTGCAGAAATTATTAACGTTTTCGTTTTCATTTGTGACATTTACAGAACGCTATACAATATGTACAGAGGTTTTATATGCAGACCAATTAATACGTAATCATCAAGTATGTCATATTATCAAAATTACATAGTCTTATTAAGTAGCATCAACTATTCTAATGCAAATTCTATCTAACATGTTACTTTTACTTGCAAAAAATTTACCTCTAAATAATCGGCTATAGTATTATGTAGTTAAAACCTAAAACGTGTTTGTATTAAATACCATAATCTAAATAAAGGCGAATCAACGAAAAACATGAAAACAATTTACATAAAATTTGAAGTCACAAGAGTGAGCATGTTTCAAAAATGTAATATTAGATCTTAAAATTATCATTAAAATCTTGGCTCCTAGACAAGACATGGCAGGCTGAAAATAGTTTGTCGATTTGTTATCGTACTTACATGTGATATATGGTAAAGATTGAAGCCAAATTAAAAAAAACAAGCCATCTTTATAATGTTATAAAATCGAATGCTTTGATAATAGCCAGATTGTTGTATATTCATCGGTAAAGTCTTTGGTAAGTAAAGACAATGAAAATCACACATGTTTCCTAATGTATACTTGTCATTCAGACCCACGATCAATGGGGTTTTCAACAATCCATTCATACATGTCAAGATGTTTGTACAGTAGAACTTCGGTAAGTCGAAGTTAAAGGGACTTGCGTAAAAACTTCGACACATCGGGACTTCGACTCATGAATCGCTCTCAATTTCATGACAAAATTTCAATCCGTGACTAGTCTGTAATGAAACCTATTTCATGTTTTTTCCTCATTAATCTGATATTCACATTTTACAATGATAAATATAGCATGTTAAATAATGTTTTTTTATTATTTGGACTACCCGCTGACGTATACAATAGTTACAAAAGGCGTAACAATACGAAAGGGCGATAACTTACCCAACTTATAGTATAAATTTCGCGTGTTATTCTCACGCGACACCGGGTCAAGGATGTAATCAAATGAAAGTAGTTCTTACTGTTTACTTTCAAATACCACTACGGCAATTAAAATAGTAACGATTAAAGCATTTTATCACACATTTTATCGCAAACAAAGGCTGTTTGAACACACAGCTGTATAATTAACACCTGCCACACAAGTTTATTGGAAATCGTCTTCGCAGACAGATAAGGTGTGAATAATTACTAAAGATCGACGGTGTCAAAATAATCGAACAACTTCGACTTATTTGTGGTAAATTGCACTAGATTTACTTAATACGGACCACGAAAAATCTTCGACACATCGAAAAATTCGACACATAAAATCTCGACTCATAAATAGGTTTTTATAAGGAATATATAGGGGGAAAAGTCGGGACTTTAATTTTTCTTCGACACATCGAGAAAATCGACTAATCGAAGTTCGACTCATAGAAGTTCTACTGTATATGTTTATGAAAATAAAGGCATTTTTAAATTTTGTCTCAAAGTAGATGCCAGGATAAACAATGCAAGCAAATTTGTAATTTCTCGAAGTATTAACCTCACCTCCTTATAGTGTACCAACAACCGCAAATTGTCCTATATGGTGTAAATATTTGCATGTTCGTTGCAATATAATGTACACATATAAAGTAATCTTGTTCAATGTTAAATCTTCCAACAAATAACTTTCATTTCAGGGATTCAAACATATTTTCGTATATCTAAAGATTTGCACGTAAAATGAAGTCGCCGTTCTCAAAATGTTAGAGACAAACATTGAGTTATAATAGAAAAATGTTGAAAATTGATGTTTGCACACGATAAAGTACTCATGTGTCGTTGTTAGGAAATCAAATACGTAAAATTAAGCAAGTAAACATATTTTCTTTTAATATCAATACAAGTAACTATGAAAAAGACTTCCAAATACCTGTATGCATTTGTTCTCACAGTGTCACTTAACATCTCCTCGTGCACACAAATACCGGCATAGCTCCTGGAAAAATATATAACATGTATATCAAATGCATATGGGTCATAAAGATAAAAGTAAGAACATATGAAACTTAAGATTTTATTGATTTTAATTCGGTTATTTTAATTTACTTTTGTACATTTTCTTCATAAACGTAACAGAAAATATAAATCGCAGGTTTTACTGATAGTACAATGAGTAAAAACAATAACAAAATAATAACGAATGACAACAAAATTATAAAAAAAAGTATTGTTCTAGGAATGACTAATATTACAGTTCAATGATAGGAAAACATTAGCTCCATGATACTATTTCATTACACAAAAATTCAAAGATGATCCAAATAAAGATTGTTTAATAATGTTTATATTATTCCAATATGTCGTGTTTGAAATTTTGTTAGAAGTTTAAAACATTTTTTTTCAAATCCTCGGAATATGTATAATGTTCACTGGTACATTTGTTAACCAGGCCTTATAAATTATATAAAAAATGACGTTACTCGTAATTTTACCAGCGCTAGCCTATATCAAAGCAGGGTCTTTCAAATAGAAATGTTACATGTTATTATATCTTTCTTTATAATAATTATGATGATTATCTCGATGAATCAACGTACGGATAACTTGGTTTGTCAGACTGTATATAAACTTTGGATGAACATATGCGTATAAATCTGTAAAGTGTAATTGAGAAAAAGTTTATTCTTATTTTAGAGTACATATACTTAGATCTGATAAAAAAAGATTTACAAACTAACACAGTCTATCAATAAATGTTTCGCTTTATTAAGCTTCTTAAGTTGATATATACTTAGAAAAATACTTGAAGCACACATATTATATCAGGTATAAGTGTTAACATCCATTTCTGTCAAATTATTTTTAGCTAATAAGTTACTTGGCAGAGTTAGAAAACTTTTATATCTACGTCTCCAGTAAATCATGTGCTCTGAATACTTAGATACCTAATGGATTCATGGAGTTGGCATTTTTGGTATTTACTTAAACAGGTTTAACACACACATATCTTTCTAAAGCTAATTTTGTTTTGCTACTTTTGATATGTGAGGTGTTTCTTAAATTGCTTACAAAATAATAAATAATAATAAACACTGTTAAATTCATAACGGTCTATTTTGGTTTACAGACATTTCTCATACATAATACATTATAATGTGAACAATTTATTAAAAATTTTATTACCGTAAATCAATTACTTTGTGACTTGATTGTAATGTATCCTAAATTCTTAAATAATCGCACTCAGAAAAATAGGGTGTCTGCATCAATATAAGGTGCTGTATCATTTACAATAAATAATTTAATATTAAATATCAATTTCTTTCTGAAAGCATAAAATAATGTTCAATAAGAAATATTTACGTTTCGAAGTCATAACATATTTTATTAAGTGAATTGCTATAACTATAAAAAATTTAAAGGGACTCCACTGAGGTTTAAAAGCCTAAATACATAACATTTGAATTTCTTACATAAATGAGCTGGGGCACTTTAAACGCTTTTCATTTTGGGTCATTTTTTTGGGTCATTTTTTACAATTTGAATAATTATTCTGGAAAAATGAAGCGCGCGAATGATCTGAAATTTTGCACAAAGATTAGTGGTCTAAACTTACATCAAATGGTACAATTTATCTGGAATTTTCTTTTCCGTCCCATCATGTCAAAAAACCTCAGTGGAGTCCCTTTGACTTACTTAAAATAATCTTGGTCATGTTTTTGTCTCTTTTTCCTGTCTTCATTTTCTCCATCGTCAGAATGCCCCACTCTAAAACAGGACATAAAGTAAGATATTATATCCATCATGAAACATGCCATGTTCCAGATCCAAACGATACTCATTATCTCGTTCACCTAGCTTTGTACAATTCTTCTTTCATAAAGAAGTATCCTTTATCTTCCGAAACAAAACTTTGTTCGCTGCTGTATTACAACTTCATACAATGCTGCTATGTAATGAACTATTCTTTTATACTTTCACTTTTGTTTCGTTTATTTATCCCTTATTTCGTTTATTTTTCTATATGCTTACCCCAATCTTAACATAATAAGCGCATTTATAGATTATTTAACACAGATTTTAATGATGCCTCTGCCATAGTCGGATTATATATTATAACAATAACCAAATTGTTATTTGTCTCGCCTATCTTATTAAATACAGTATTTTCATTAGACATACTTCAATGTATAAATTTATAATCCAATTTTCAGAGGATTTCCGCTGTTCCAATATAACCAATTTAGTGTAAAATCTCTTCAAATATGTTCAATAATGGTTATTTTTCTCCAATAACTTAGTAAGTTAGTAATATGTTCCTGTGTTTTATCTGATACTATGTGCACTAGTATATAAATTGTGTGTTGATATATTACAAACCGTCTACTTTCATGTACACTTATGTTGAACCTCTCGGTGTGTTTAATAATTATAATCTTGAAACATATTTGTTTCAACCACTGTTCAACATTTGTATTTCCATATAAAGGTAATCAATACAATTCTTCAACTCTTTAAAATTCTGGAAACAAAGTGATCCCTCGGAAGCATCAATCACAACAAAATAACTGAAGAATTGCAGACTCGGTTTGATTGAGTCTGTACATGAGGGATAATGAATAAGTGCAACATCCCTCACACCCCCTAGCACCGGCTTGAGCGGTACTCAATTCTCAACACTTTATAGTGTTGGCATCAATGATCCCGAAGGACCAGAAAATATAACAACACTGAAGTGAAGTGCGGGGCAACTTTTTACGGCTGCCACACGGCACTTGACACCTGCTGTTGTGAAGTACAAAATTCTGGAAACAAAGTGATCCCTCGGAAGCATCAATCACAACAAAATAACTGAAGAATTGCAGACTCGGTTTGATTGAGTCTGTACATGAGGGACAATGAATAAGTGCAACATCCCTCACGCCCCCTAACACCGGCTTGAGCGGTACTCAATTCTCAACACTTTATAGTGTTGGCATCAATGATCCCGAAGGACCAGAAAATATAACAACACTGAAGTGAAGTACGGGGCAACTTTTTACGGCTGCCACACGACACTTGACACCTGCTGTTGTGAAGTACAAAATTCTGGAAACAAAGTGATCCCTCGGAAGCATCAATCACAACAAAATAACTGAAGAATTGCAGACTCGGTTTGATTGAGTCTGTACATGAGGGATAATGAATAAGTGCAACATCCCTCACACCCCCTAGCACAGGCTTGAGCGGTACTCAATTCTCAACACTTTATAGTGTTGGCATCAATGATCCCGAAGGACCAGAAAATATAACAACACTGAAGTGAAGTGCGGGGCAACTTTTTACGGCTGCCACACGGCACTTGACACCTGCTGTTGTGAAGTACAAAATTCTGGAAACAAAGTGATCCCTCTGAAGCATCAATCACAACAAAATAACTGAAGAATTGCAGACTCGGTTTGATTGAGTCTGTACATGAGGGACAATGAATAAGTGCAACATCCCTCACGCCCCCTAGCACCGGCTTGAGCGGTACTCAATTCTCAACACTTTATAGTGTTGGCATCAATGATCCCGAAGGACCAGAAAATATAACAACACTGAAGTGAAGTACGGGGCAACTTTTTACGGCTGCCACACGACACTTGACACCTGCTGTTGTGAAGTACAAAATTCTGGAAACAAAGTGATCCCTCGGAAGCATCAATAACAACAAAATAACTCAAGAATTGCAGACTCGGTTTGATTGAGTCTGTATATGAGGGATAATGAATAAGTGCAACATCCCTCACTTTGTCATCTAGTGTCACAATAATCGAATAAACAAAAAACGAAGAATATCCTTTCCAAATTAGTTTCATTTTCATTATCAAAAATTGATATATTTTTCATCTTCCCTTCTAGTGCAAACAATGGGTGATGAATTAGCTAGAAATAATTATAGGAGCAAATATTTTCTCTATGCATATTTACATTAGAATTAATACAATTTGTAAAAAGACTAGCCAAATTGACTATAGAAATTGATGACAGTAATATCATTCACTGGTCAACAAGTGGCGTCACGATGAAGACAATATCAATGCTGTAATCAGTATAATTAATTAGATACCTCTTAACAGGTATAAGGGGGCGTTGGGGATTTTGCACTTTTCCGTAATCTCTCATGAACAGACTCAATCCGAGTCTGCAATTCTTTATGTTATTGTGTTTTTGTCATTGCTTCCGATGGGTCATCCCATTTCCAGATTTTTAAACGATCGAATACTTGAATTATACTTTCTACTTGTTTTGACCTCTGTATAATATGTTGTTAAAAGTTTATTAAAACTATAGGGCTCGCAGCCTTTATATGAGAAGGGCAAGCCTTACATATTCAATGAACGCAACCACAGCAAAATTCAGGACCACAGGCAAGGAAACCAGAAGGACATAGAACAAAAACAGTAGAAGATGAATTAAAAACATATTTTTGTTCATACTTTTTAATACTGCACAGACGCAACAAATAACATGAAAACCATTTAGGTACAAGAAATTTCAAATTTCAAAATTGTATCATCAGATCTTGAAATTATCATTGGAATCTTAGCTTATTGCCAAAATGCCAAAACATGGCACGTTGAAAATAATTTGTTGGTTTATAACCCTACTCAAAGTAATATCTGGTAAAGCTTGAAGCAAGATTGAAAGAACAATTTCTAATTTTAATTTTATAAAACCGGATGCAATGATAATACCCAGAAATTTCCTGTTTTACCTGCTACAAGATAAAACTTTTACACACCTGTATGATAAACTTTTTTGAACGTTGCATCATATTGAAATATATAATCTATATAGTTGGGTTGTTTTTCTTCTTTTTTTTTTAAATTTCACCGTCATTCATAGAACAATAACGCAAAACTTGGTAATGATTGTGGAAAATCTTGCTAATGTTAGGTATGCACCATGCTAATATATCGTATTGAAAGTGACATGTTCCATACATTAGACAACTAAATATCCGATACGTTTGCATCCTACATTCCTCTCTTTGAGATGAAGAAAAATAAAATTACTTTTATAATAATTCATTAGCAAGTATTGTAAATGTGATACACCATGAGAGTAGAAAATATTCAAAACGAATATAATGTAAATAGTTAACATTCGTATCTAAGCAACAAAATCATCTTATTATTAAAATGAGCGGAAGTTCCTTTAGGTGCGACAATACACATATGCATGCATGAGATATTTGCGTCTTATAAAGAAACCCGTCGGTTACTTAATAAAGTCCACCGAAGAACAACAACTATACAACTTCAGCATCACAAACAGATGATTATAAGTAACAAGTTCGGACAATGTAGGATACTGGACTCAAATAAGGCTAAACAGAAATATATCTCGATGTCCTGGTAGCAAATAAATATGTTCCTCTATAGTGGTGGCAATTATGATCAATCAATAACAGTGTTTTCACCGGCTAAGAATATGAATCAACATACAGAAGCAATTTTGATCTTGGTCCACACTTAGTTTTCAAACTTTGCAATTGCACTTGTTCTGTCCCGAAACATAATTTCATTTATTGCACGATATAATCTCTTTGGAATTTTGATGATACCTATATTGTCCGCTTTTCATAATTCATGGGGTTCGCATTTTAGTATTTAATGAGACAGGAATAGCAATTCATTTCTATCTATACATTTTTGTTTTGCTACTTTTCGTTTATTTATTATTAAGGTGTTTTTTAATTTGCTTTCAAAATAAAAAATAATCCATTATCAATTGTTTCAATGGACTGTCTATATCTAAAATAATAAATTAAAAGGGTAAGATTATTTATTAGAATAAATATTACCGTGACTAGATTGAAAAAGAATACTACCTCTTAAAATATCGATGTCATTTCCAAACATACAATGAACGTGCTATATTACTGATAAAGTTATTATCTTGTATTTGTGTTGTTGTTGTTGTTATTGAAGATGTATCAGGAATGAACGCTTTAAAACTTCAGTCTTGACGTTTATCAATTTGAAATATAGCCGAACTTACTTAAAAACATTTTCATTATGTTGTTTTTTCTTCTTTTCCTGTCGTAATTTTCTCAAAAATCAGTATGTCTGACTGCTACATAGGATAATAAGTAAGCTATTATATCCATCATAAAACATGCCATGTTCCAGATCCAAACAATACTCATTGTATCGCTCGTAGCTATACATACAATTGTATCCTTTATCTTCTGAAACAAAACTCTGTTCGCCATTGTTATAAAGTTGAAAACAATGTTGAACGATTCCTTTATGTTTAACATTCAAACAACAATAATTGTTGTTTCGCTTCTCTACGCTTTCTGCAATAACCTTGACATTTATTTTATACATGGTCCTGAACACAGTATTGTCTGTATATTTGCATACAAAATTTTTTAAAACCCGAGTCTTAATGTAACCTCTATAATAATCATGTTCGTATTTTGAGATCTAATTTTATAACTGCACTTAAACAAACCACCCCAGCAAAATGTAAGAGGTCTAAGGTGTAGTATTCATCAGATGTATGGTCCTATTCAATAACAGTATCGTCACAGATACATTATTCCAATAAGGTCTTGCTATACATTCTGCGCTTGGTGAAAAACAAAATTCATCTTCACATTTGTTGTCGTTTTTTTTAATGGTGACAATGTTACCTCTCTTAATAATGTTTGTTCCCGTTGATAAATTGCAATGAACTTCTGTTTTACATATGAGCAATAAATTATATCAAACGCAACTTCGGTTATCTATATTCTTCTTCAAGTATTTCTTAGGTGTGATAAAAGTAGGTGATTGATTAGAAATGTGTGTAACAATTCGTAATTTGTCTCGCCTATCTCATTAAATATCTCGTACAATATTGTTATCAGAAATATTTCGATGTATTGCATTTATGCTCAAATTTTCAGAGGATTACCACTGTCTGTCCCAACCATCCAATTAAGTACAATGTTTCTGTAATAAATATTTATTATAATCTCATCCCGATAACTTATTAAGAACTTGAACTATGTTGAACCTTTTTGGAATGTGTCCCATATATTTCTTGAACTTTTGAAAAAATAGCATATTTATTACAGTAATTGTACTGTGCACGACAAGGTTAGAATCAAACATTAAGTATCAGTACTTGAAAATCAAACATCAAAGTAATGAAAAACTACAGAAACTGAAAAAAATATGGTAAGAAAATTTCTCCTTCGTCCGCCTAATTAAACATTAACTCACCAAAATACTATTAACGCATAATTCATTAAACACCAGAATAACACTCACTGACAATAACATTCTTATTGGTAAGGATAATACGTTTCTTATAAAGAGTGATATATTCACTAGTTTTTTATTAGTTGCTATAAAGAATAAATATGTATAAGATATTATTTCTAATAAAGCAAGTTATTCTTTCATTCAGAGTGAACTTTATTTGGTCAGACAAGCCAATTAGAAGAAATCCCCGAATAAATTACAACAAACATTTACTGTGCTTCAACTAATTGCATGTCTTCTTTCATAGAAAAGCATGAAAAAGTTATTTTCATACAGTAAAGTCAATTAAGTAATTAAGTAAATTCTGTATTATAGTGACATGTGTTGCATGTATATACATACAAAAACATACAAAGATAGGACCTATAAGTCATCTTAACAGAAGATTATAATCTGAGAATGTATCTATTTGTATCGGTTTTTAACTCAGAGAAAACGTGTGAGTATATAAGTACTGAAAATAACTAATAACTGATCAAATTTGTATATTGTTATGAAACTTTGCATTTGTGATTTCTGTAGGATATTTATTTGCCGGTAATAACATATTGATAAAACAATAAATTCAAAACGAATTCTTATTGAATAATGTGTATAACAAAAATATATAGGAAGATACATTATGTTAATCTAAATTACAAAGGAAATACATCTTTACCGTGTAAAATGCATACTCTACACATACGATAATTTCGAGCCTTTAAAGTGAATCAATACGAATTTTGGTACTAGATATGACGGTGTAATTTTTGTATCAGCTGTTTAATGTATGTGTGAGATACATGTATATGATCTACCTTTCACCTCCAGTAACTCGGATTGCATTTCGTAAAATACCGGTTAAACTTAAAGGTAACGTTACGAAGCAATTATTCAATTCAGCTCGCAACCAAAGTAACACATCTACGATAACGACATCAACAACTTTTCATCTTGTGTCATATTAATAAAATAATCAAAAAATGAAGATCTTAGGCACGAACGGGCACTTGAGTAGAACCACTCACGGCGATGCTTCGTCTCGTCCGATGATCGAATCAGCGGCCCTTACATTTGTTCTTAAAGAGAAAGTTAAAATTTTACTTCTTTAACTGTTTAAAAAAAAAAAAAAAACTACAGGAAACGTCTTCAACAGGAAACGTCTTTACAGTGAAAAACATACATTAAAATTATTCCGTTTGTGTGGTTCATGTAATTGATATGATTTCATTGTTATTATAAAGAAAGTTGGCGATGCTATAACTGTGCATCATAAAATGTTATAATATAGAGGTCAATGAACTTTGTTTTCTTTATGAAATAAATAATTCTCAAGCTAGGTATTTAAAACACATTTAACAAATATAATTAAAAATGTGAAGACAACTAATTATTCTGTGAATTTGTGATGTTCCAAAAAAACAGAGAAATGGCCCCAACACCATATATTTTAAGAAAGTCCAACAAAAATGTGAACACAACTCTGTTTAGGAGGGGGTGATGATTTTACTGGCCTGCGGCCTTCCAGAATTACAATACCCTGATGATTTCTTTTGAGCTATGCGGTCGGATTTACTTATAAATTCTAAAATCACAACTCTTCGACGCAACCGGAGTATACAAATTAAGATACTATTGAGCTAAAAGTGCTGTGAAATTACTGTTTTAAGCTCACGATCTATATATCTGTACCTATATAACTTCAAATACATCTTTTCAAAATAATTAGAATAATTTCGTAGAATATAGACTCAAACTCATTTACCTCAACAAGATTCAACGCTTGATGTATTTCGACGAGTTTACTATTTTATTATCTGAAACAAATTAGGTTACATGTCATATATCAAATTGCATGGAATATAACTATGTTATGAACCCCCTAGAAATCCAGATATTTAATGTTTATAGCACTATTTTTTGTTGTAGATTTGTTGATAAATTTTGATGAGGGCACATTTACAGTTTCCGGCGGAACTTTTCCAAACATAATAAAACCATACTAAAGAAGAGGATTTATTTTATTTAAAATGTGTTGCACACTATGCCTCAGAAACGAACATTTTTTAAAATTTCTTTCAAAAAGGCAAACACGAACTTTATAGCGTTTAAATAATGCTGTTAGAGCATGTTAGATGGTTCTTACCTGAAGAAAGTAGAGCTAAATGTGAAATGATCTGACATAAAAGTAGCAAAATTTAAAAAAAGTAGAATTTTGACTTTCAACACACAAAAAAGCTTTTGAGAAATAAAAGTAAAGCATTTTTGGAGCATAATTAATAATAATTAATGATCATATGGTAAGCGTCCCTACTATTATATGTTAAGTATATTACATTTATTATTTTATTTGCATAATCAAACAGAGTATCTGAGATTGCCTGTGGAATTTGTATCATTGATCATCTACGATTTTTCTAACTTCGGTTTTTCAATTAGACTGAGATGTTGAATTAAACTTTAATTGTTAATACACTTGTCTCTGGTCAGACACTCACAAGACTGTATCCCTTTTGTTGGAATTGGAAGTATCGGTACGTTGTTTGGAATAATCTGGTTACAATAGATATATAGTGTTTTCCTTTTACTTGTTCTATCAAAGTGTGTATCCACCTTTCTCCTAACAAACTGTGATGCGTTAATTCTTTGCAAAATAGCAGTCTTCTTAAATAGCTGTATTAAATTGCTGATATACGTATCTGTAGTCATGTAGTTAACATTATTATCGTTAAACCTACAGTATTGAATTACGTCAGCCATATTAAGTTCATCAGTAATAAGCCGCTATATCTAGTATACGTAGTATACTTATCCTTAATTACCTATCATAATATCAGTACTTTTATAATATGTTTATGCTTATGTGTATTCGTAGATTATGCTACTTGATGTGTTATGTTTCTCATTAACACCCCTACATGTACATAATCATCAATGGTTTATAAAAGATTGCAAAAAAGTTATGAAGTTATCATTTATATTGTTTCTTTTCCTTAACAGGCCGGGGGAAATGTACCGGTATTACTTATTATGTCGTGCATATTTTATCATTTTTGTTGAGCAACGCATTTATTACTAATACCACCCTAGCACAGCGGCGTACTCATGATTAGCTAGCGATCCCTCACAACCTATCAATGTCAAATTCGTCGTTTACACCTAAACACAAGGCATTAAAGCATATAAGGCTCTTTTAATTTTGTATATTAAATAAATGAAAAATAAAGTTTAGGTTTTTAATTCAAAGAATAATCACTTTATATCAGCTGCGCATGCTGCACTGGATAATTATTTAAAAGCGTACTTATACTGTCGAAAATACTATATGCTTTTCTTGATTCCCTAAATTTTATTAAATGAATTTTCATGTAGAATTACGTCAAAATACAACATTACATTCGTTATTACATTTATTATATGTAACAAAATTCTCATAAATACTTCTACAGAAAGGACAATGAGCGTACATTCTACATATGCAAATTAGTGTGTCTGTTAATGTTAGACAATAATGTACTACATATAACATGGTTTCTAGCATATGTTTATAAAGTATTTATAATCATTAGTACCTTATATTGTTTGACATAAACATTTTATAACAATAATTAAAGACACATAATGTCTCAGAAATATTTTTTTCTTCTTCTTTTCAAAGGGCAAACATTAGTTTTATAACTTTGAAATAATGGTTTTAGAGCATGTTAGATGCTTATCACCTGCAAAAAATATGAATGTGAAATTATTTGTCATAAACGTAGCAAATTGTAAACAAAGTAGAATTTTGACGAAAATGCAACAAAAGCAAAAGATGGTTCAGCTAATTGGCCAATGAGTAACATTTTGGGAAACTAAACAAGACATAAGAATTAAAAAGTTTTTGAGAAATAAAAATAATGTTTATGTAAGTGCGGGCAGAGATAATTAGCCATTATACATGTAATAGTGTTGTTCGTTCTGAGAATTGTATCTATTTGTAGATAAGTATGTGTTCATTGTTTCGCAGTTAAATTTACATGAACATTATCACATAATAGATAATTTATTTACATTTAGGATTCAAACACAGTGTGTCATCCATAATGTCTAACACATATTATGTGTAATGTTTTTAGAATAGTACCCGATCGTTTGTACGAGGGCAACAATCATTGATAATATACAATATCAAACACGATTTGCCTTAGAATGTTTAATAAACAACAAATATTGCTAATTTTGTCAAAATAATTAAATACATATTTGCTCATATGAGTTCATTTATCAGAGTACTGATATGTTGGCCCGATAATAATAAAATAATACCGTTCTGAGGTGTGTTTTTTTGGCTATAAAACACCGGTTTGATATTCTTATGTGCAGGGATATGCCACGAAGGCCGTAAGCATGAGAGGTTAATATTTTTGCATCAAAACGAAACATTGGTGTTAAATAGCCGTTCAATATACCATAACAGTTTAACATTGTTTCCTCACAAAAATGATGATTCATTACATTATCAATTTGATTCAATGTTATTTTTCAGATTGCAGATTGTTGGGTCCTCCTCGGGGTGTATCACTTTGCTTTAATGTGCTTCATTTAATCTTTGTAAGAACTTCAAATGTTATTTTTTAAATTGAATTTATTACTTTAAACAACTGGGGCACTTCAACACAAAAATATACAAAAGTAATGAAGAAATATAATCAGAAATGAATTGAAAATCGTACTTTGTGCTATTCTTAGCCCAATTTGATTAACGCATTCCGATTTTGGATTTTCCTAAATTAGAATAAGTATTATTGAAAATATGGGCGAGCGAATGATCTGAAACTTTACACACAATTCATTGTCTACAGTAGACTGACATCAAATGGAACATCAATTTCGAAAAAATATTTCAAGTCCCGTCATATCAAAAAAATCATAGTGAAGTCATTTTGAAGCATACATTGTAAATTTTATGTGTTTTTACCCAAAGTGCGTATATTGTGTATATTATAAATATAAATATTTTATATTAATTAAAGCATTTTAGATTTGACATCATACTGAACTCATAGCTAGGAACATCATTATGAACATTTTAAATAAAAGATGCTCAAGCAACAGTGATAGGTGATGATTAAGAATATTTGGACTGGTAGAAAAACTGTTATAAAAATAGAAAATGGGTCAAAGACAGAAAAGGCCGGGTTGCATTTGTATACCAAATATCATGATGCTGTGATGTTACGAAAAAGAAAATTTACCACTGACCATTAATGTCGAAAATTTAACTAAGTCGATAAACAGGAAGTGGATGAGCAACAGACCTGAAATAAAATCTCAAGGTATGGAACTACATGTCAATGCTGAATGCCAAATATCAAGAGGCTGTGATAAGTAGTTGCTAAGAAAACTGTTACATATATTTCCTACCATTGACCATTAATGTCGTAAATTTAACTAAGTCGATAAACAAGAAGTGGGTGAGTGACAAACCTGAAATCGAATCCCACGGTATGGGACCATATGTCAAGGCTGAATGCCAAATATCGAGAGGCTGTGATTAGTAGTTGCTGAGAAAACTGTTTCGAAAATTTCCTACCATTGACCATTAATGTCGAAAATTTAACCAAGTCGATAAACAGGAAGTAGGTGACAAACCTGAAATCGTATTCCACAGTATGGGACCACGTGTCAATGCTGTATGCCAAATATCAAGAGACTGTGATAAGTAGTTGCTGAGAAAACTGTTACGAAAATTTCCTACCATTGACCATAAATGTCGAAAATTTAACTAAGTTGATAAACAGGAAGTGGGTGAGTGACAAACCTGAAATCAAATCCAACAGTATTGGACCACGTGTCAATGCTGAATGCCAAATATCAAGAGACTAAGAAAAGTAGTTGCTGAGAAAACTGTTACGAAAATTTCCTACCATTGTCCATTAATGTCGAAAATTTAACGAAGTCGATAAACAGAAAGTGGATGAGTGACAAACCTGAAATCGAATCCCACAGTATGGGACCACTTGTCAATGCTGTATGCCAAATATCAAGAGGCTGTGATAAGTAGTTCCTGAGTAAACTGTTTCGAAAATTTCCTACCATTGACCGTTATTGTAGAAAATTTAACTAAGTCGATAAACAGGAAGTGGATGAGTGACAGACCTGAAATTGAATCACAAGGTATTGGACCCTGTGTCAATGCTGTATGCAAAATGTCTAAAGGCTATGATTAGTAGTCGCTGAGAAAACTGTTACGAAAATATCCTACCATTGGCAATTAATGTCAAAAATTTAACTAAGTCGATTAATAGGAAGTGGATGAGTGACAGATCTGAAATCGAATCCCACAGTATGGGACCATGTGTCAATGCTGTTTGGTAAATATCAAGAGGCTGTGATAAGTAGTTGCTGAGAAAACTGTAACGAAAGTTTTTCCCCACCCGCCCGCCTTCTGCCCATCATTCACCATACTATAACCCGGGTTTGCACATGTGCAACCCGGCCAAAAATTGGCAAAAAATTATTGCAAAAGGGTTAGTTGCTAATTTTATAATCATTTTTTTGGGCACTGCAATTAGATAATAGTATTTAGCATTTTTTGTTTGGCAAGTGTAGTTCAGTATTTTCTCTATTCTTGTTACAGTATTGACTGTCGTCTGTGTGATGCACCATTGTCAGCTCTCATTGATGTATGGTAATTGATAGTGCATATCAAAAACCTTCATATTAAGGATGTCCCACACTGCTCAATGTATTTTACATTTATTTTGCAAAGTACACATTTTAATTAAAACTTATTTTCTATTTACGTTACTGATAGGTTGATTTGTATTTACTTCTAGTAATTAGCTATATCTCAATGCATTTTATTATATAGAATCCTCAATAACATTTCAATGATGACTCGGATGACATTCTGTAAGGTTGATGTTTAATGGTAAAAAGACGTACGTACATTTTACATATTTTGAACCTTACAGTAAGATAAAGACAAAAATTTCAATATGTCCACGTCTGGAAGTTTCTATACAAAAGAAAGGAAGCACCAGACTGTCCTGTAAATTAAGAAAAAATATAGCTGAAGTGAATCACCGTGCTATTGATTGGACAATTTCTCAGTAATTGGCGATGTCAGGTATACTTTTTACTACCCTCCTGTGTACAATATATAAAATAATGCATTAATCCTAATGTTTTGGAACGTATGTACCATTACTATTTAATGAAAAAAGCTATTGAATATAGAAAGACTACTTAAGAAGAAAATACATATGTACTTGTAGAAAAAAACAACGAATATGTTATGAGTTAAGTTTGATTGTTTTCATAGCGGCAAATCAATGAATTTGCATTCTTTCGGGAAATGAAAAAAAGGTTTTACTATGAAAATGTTGAATAACATTCAGTTACGACTAACCCATATTTCTTATTAGAAATGAACCAGTTTAGAAACGTATTATCATTATGACTCTGTTAGCTAACAAAACATAGTGTTTGATATGCTCCCATGAACCTGCCATGATCACAAAGCGATAACGTAATTGCCAAAGAGCCTGTTTGACGATAAATAATTATTATACTGATGGCTTCATTATTAAACTCATAGTCATATCAGTATGCTTTCAAGTATGCATAATAAAGTTATGAATTAATTATTCGAAATCTTTTTTATAATGTTTTGATGATGTTATTGAGGTTTTTTATACTAAAAATAGATTCTATAAGCACGAACTTAAAAGTTAACACAAATACTCCTATTGTATCGAACGTGCTGCTTTAATAAACTGTATGATTTCGTTTATATATTATCAGTTACTATGTTCAAAATCTTCATTTTACAGCTTTTAAACAGAAAACGATTTTGAATAAATATCATTATGCTGCAATGAATTCATATTTACATTCATCATACTAACATAATGTGTTAGTTGAGAAGCATTATTTGTTTGTTTGTTTGTTTGTTTCATTTTACGCCTTTTTCAACAGTATTTCAGTCATATAGGCGGGTAGTTTCCTAACCATCGTTCCTGGACAGTTACACCAGTACTAGACTACCTTGAGAAGCATTAACGATCAAATAATTGTAAAAAATTGGATTTTTTAGGAGTTGATAACATCCGAAAATATATTTTAATAAGCATATCATTTTACCATGAACTATATGGTGATAACGTTTGGACATTCCTGTGAAGCATAAACACTAGTTAGAGTACAACGTCAACAATATATATCAAACGAACATCATTTTTCAGATATGATCCCCGAATAGCTTTGAAATAGTGTATGCAAGTTTAATTAACAATTTGTTAGTACATGGCTGTGATTGTAGTGTAATTTTCTCTTAGTATATTCTTAACAAATTTTAAGCAGCTTGTCCCGAATACAAAACTACGGTGGCACAAAGGTGATACGTGTGTGTTTTTATCTATCTCGATCTCGTGCGCTAGGGATACTATGTCGTGGCCATGAGTTACTAAGTCGTGGGCACCAGATAGTATAGTCGTGGGAACGAGATACTATGTCGTGGCCACGAGTTTCTAATTCGTGGGCACGAGATAGTTTAGTCGTGGGCACAAGTTACTAATCGTGGGAACGAGATTACTTAGGCGTGGGCACGATATTATTAACCAAGCAGATTACAATAGTTATATATATATGATTTTTTAAAACGTAGAAATATTTCTGTTTAAAGTTTAATATGCAACATTAATCTTTGAAAATACTTAAGATATTTACTTTAAACTTGATAAATGTCTGTAGGTTTTTATAAGAAAGTCACCTTCTAAGACCCATTGTTAGATTGTTTATGATCGGCAAAACACCGATGTTACATTATGTAAAAAAATGGGTTCTTTATAAAGGTAAAAAACATTAAAAAAACAATTCCTTAATAGCAGAGAACGAATTCTCAAGTAATAATAATCATCATATTGTCTGTTTGCAAACGTAATATAGCATATACATGAATGTGAGTAAACAGCTCCTATCTGCCTAGATCACACAGAGATAATAAAAATGCCAAAGTGCCAATTTGACGATAAGAAATTATTCTGATGCTGGTTTCATTATCAAACTAATATAAATATCAGTATGCTTTCAAGTATGAAATCAAATTATGATTAAATCATACGAAATCGTTTTGATGATATTTTTATATGATTATACTACTAATTGTTGATTTATCATATTCGTTCCGATGTAATTGAAAATTATTGTAATCCTATTTTACTAGTCGTGTGGTTACAGTATTCCTCACTTGAATACTGTTTAATCCCCTTTCAAGATTCCATTTTATTTAGTTTTGCTCATTGTTTTCTCTTTTAGGACACATGCATTTTTTGTACTTGCCGCTTTTCATGGAATGGCACTGACGTGTCACATTAAAGGAAGCACACAGACTCACACAAACATACACACGCGTGCGCACGCACGCACGCAAAGAACACCTTAGATATCAAATGAAGCAGGAGTTTTAACTTAATGATGAATATTCGGCAAGACATTCTATATTTTTACATCTATCATTTGAATTAGATCTTAAAGATTTGAAATATCTTACCCTCCCTACCGATTCCAGATTTCTTTATTCTTTGAAAATTGATTTAATAATTCTGAAGAGCTTGAAAACTGCATCATCACATAAAATAACATTCACACTTGTATCCTCCATATTACGGCCCGGTCCTCGATTTTCGATGAAAGGTGAACAAGATAAAGCGACATTCACTGAGTCATGGTCATTAATTTTGGAAAGATTCATTAAAACACTTGTGCTGGTGGTATTGGTAGTTTTCATGCGTATCAGACAGGATTTTCTCACTAACCAGATAGAAAATCCGTAAATGTCACTAAAACTAGCCGTGTTGGAAAATCTTATCTCACATGGGCTTATCTGCAGCACTTTTAAAAACATATTCATACACATACGCGATTTACTCCTATTTTAACAAAAATGAAACGTCAAAAGTTCAAAATGTATTAAAAATATGTGAATTAATATATTAAATTGTCCACGGAATCAAAATAGATTGATATTAACTTTCACACTGCAATGACTCCTACTCAACCTAGGTCCGCCCTTTCCAATATCGATTTTAATTAAAATAGCACACTTTAAAATATCGCAAAATTCTTCGTAAAATCGGATATTATGACACTTTTCATGTAAAACATCCATGTTTTCTGTTATGATAACGATGCTTCTTGATGACGTATCTCATTTTGATATATTTTAATTGAATATTCGGCCAACATAACCGAATAAGTAGAAAAATATTTGCAAACGGTAAACGCTTTTTGGCAACCATTTAAATATGGACTGAATTGCAATTATAAACACTTATATTATGATACTCTGCAACTTAATATTGATGTGTTTTATAATGATAACCTTGCTTTTTTATGAGGGATCTCATATGAATTTATTTTCATTGAATTGTTCACACATTTTGATAAACTTGATCAGTAGACGTTTTTGAGTGAGAAAAATAATCAATCATTAGGTTAGATAGAGGGTAGGGAAATCCCAACCCTCGGGCAATCGGTTCCATCGGGAACTCGCCAAGGCTCGTTCCCGATAGAACCGATCACCCTCGGGTTGGGATTTCCCTATCCTCTATCTAACCCAATGATAGATTCTATTAATCTACCGGTTACACCGGTACTAGAAAAACCTGTCTTACACCCCCATGTAAGACAAGTCGCGTGCTTAAATGACGTCATTGTCGCGCGCCTTTTATGAATAATTTGCGTTCTTAGGATGACGTCATTTTATTGTTATGAATGAAGTTTTAAGTTCACACGCTTGTATAAGAAAAAAGTGCGTAATGAGAATATCAGTTTTCGTAATTTCTGTCCGTATCATAATTGAAATGTTGTATGCAAGAAAAAGAATCAAACACCGGCTGTTGGTACAGACGGGAATGTCTAGCTCTCGCGTAACTGTTTAGCGGAAACTCGGCAGCGCGTCGTTATCGCAGTAAACAGTTACACTCGAGCTAGATATTCCGGTCTGTACTATACGCCGGATCACGGCAGTAAGTTACATTGAATTTAGCAGAGCACAGTTCATCCACCGCATCGTTCCTGGGCAGGCAGTCAGGCAGTTTTCATGATTTCATGATCAATCACAACGAAAGTGACATGCACCGTCCGGGATCGAATCCGGATCACTCGATTCACAGTTCAACGCTTTACCGATTGAGCTAACCGGAAGGTTCTTTTGAAACACTTGGCGTATATAAACGTAAAAATAATTCACCATTTGCTTGACAATAAATCTTTGTAAGATATTTGCTCTTGCACTTGTTTTGTTCGACAGCCAAATTTTCAATGATATTTCTTAATATCTTTTGATAAAATGTTTTGAATTTAAATCCCTTACAATTTTAAATGCATTTAGAAGAGAAAAAGATAATATTAAAGTGCATATAACAGTGTTATGCATAGATTATGGAAGTGTTGATTTTGCTTTCAGAAATAAAATTGAAATAAATGTTGAGTTAATGTTTCCTAAAATCCACAATAAAGATCTGAATTAAGTTTAATGTTACGCACTCAGTGGTACATTTGAAAAGATAATGTTGTCTGTTTATATAAGACGGGTTTTGATATGAACGCCTTCCTATTACATAGATGAAGTCGTTCAATAATACAGTTTTTTTTTTTAATTTAATAAACATATAAACTGTAAGATATGTTTTGGAACTTTTCGAATGAAATTATACTTGAAATCTTTTAAGATAAAATAAATACACGCGCTCGAGATTTGAGTATACGCTGATTGATGTCTATATCAGTATAATAGAAAACCTGCGCTGATTTACTTAAAGTATCATATTGAAATTTTTAATGAACATGACGAACTGAACGCAGTCCTCGACGACACACAGAAAGACCAAAATGTCATATAGATATTATTATATGTGAAATATAACTTTTTTAAAAAAAATCTCTCTCTTTTTTAATGGAAATGTTAGAAATAATTCTAGGTGAACCGATAACCTTTAAGCTTAAAGCTTGAAAAACCAATGATGTTTATAATTTCATTGTTATCAGTTATAATGTTAAAGATTTTCAAATGTACATTTTACAGGTTATAACAGAAAACGACCTTGAATGGCATCGTGCTTCCATAAAGCAATATTCATAGAAATGTTTATATTGGATTCGTGGTACGTTTATAAGCCTTTTAATGTGTTCGTTTGAAATGTATTGCCAGAGTTTCAAGTTATATGTTTATGTGTGTCTGTTTGTGTGCGCGTGTTCCACAACATCAACCTTTTCTACAGTCTGCCTTTATTACACGTGCAAAAATTAACACAACAAATATTTATTAACGTCTATCATTAACTCTTTGATTTTTGCCGTTGAACTACGCCACGTCTTTTGATAAGATTAGAATGAGAAGAGAAATAACTTTTAAATTTTTGAAGGGTAAACTGTTTAAGTTAAACGTAAACATGCTCTTCTCAAAGTAGGCTCCATTTATTTCCGATCATACAGAAATTATTTAGATGGTACTTTTGAGAAGAAATTGTACTAAAAGCATTTGGAGGGTTTAACACTTAAGTTTATTTACTGTTCCTTTATTATATTTGCATTTAGACAAAAAGACAAATTATTGCATTTTTCCGGTTTTAACGTCTTTTCGCCTCGCTCAAAGATTGTACGAGCTACCTATAAATTACAAATCCCATTTATGCGTGGACTTGTTATCATGTTTCTGTGTTTATCCACTCATTGCGTATAAATTAAAATCAGTATTGTCTCTATGACTTAATTCTTAATGATTGTTTACAAAAACCATTTGTTGTACCACTTTATCAGGCAAGATAAATACGACTTTGTGATTATTAATTAATAAACATGATACTGAAAGTTGTTAATTTCACTTCTTACGAATGCGTCAAGCAGATTCCAGAACAATATTTGAACGAGGTTTTATACGAGAAGTTTTCGAAGAAGTTAACGATGGAAGACCATCAAAGTCTCTCTGTAAAATTAAAAGAAATAAGAACTCTTTTTTAAACAAAGATACTCGGCAGATGTAAACCTGGTTAATTTGTATATGTTATTTCTACATTTTTGATACATATTTATTCATTTGACAAAGTTAACAATGGGGAATTCATTGTATTTATAACTATCCCTTATATTATATTTTATACTGGAAAAAACCATCTTTTACATTTAATTTTAGAACTGTCTTTAATTTTATTTTAGAATGGTCAATGGGATTTCAGTTTGTTATTTTAAAATGACCAATGAAAATTCTTCTTTAATTCAATTCTTCCCTGTAAATTTTACAGGAAATCATACTGATTTCAGATGGCCTTCGGTCAAATAATGTTAATTCAACGAGTTGTTTATTGGTAATGTTATAAATGAACCAGATCATTTAGAATTGCAATAATATTTCATTGCTATAAAAATTATGATGCAGCTTTTCATTTTGAATAGGAAGACTAAAACATTTTTGAGCTTTGAAACAACCGTATTTTTTACTCAATAATGTATATCAGAAAAAACGAAAATCTTCTGAATAGACTTTTATTAATAGTGTTTATATAATTTTTCGCGGCTTATAAATATTTTTAAAGGAGAGACTTTAATCAATGTGTGAAAAAATATTCTGAATTCGTGCATTAATCAATATAAAAATACATTCTTGTTAGATCATTGCTGTTTTATACAGAATATCAAGTGCTCTGTGGTGACTATTCAATTCACATCTTACTCCATCGATAGTAAATACATTCTGATTCTTGGACCTAAGAATTATTTCATTAGTCATTGATTCAAATGCTTTAAACGTGCGTGACGTTTTTAAAATTGCACTCATACATGTACCTAGATTGTTATATAAAATTTGTATATTATTATACATGTGCCCTCCAAAAGTCTGGAGACAGTCATGAAAATTCATGAAATTTGGTAGAAAATACATTTTATGTATTCAAAACAAGAAAAAAGATATTTTTATATACAATCATATATTAGACATTAAGATGAATTAAACCACAAGCTTAAGCAGATTTCCTTCCAAGAATAAATCACTTTACCAAACATTAACAATATTCACCATAATGCATTTTAAAAGACGTCAGATTTAATATTTTGTGTTCACAACCCAAGCAGCTAAAACAGCATCAATTTTCATAGACATACTTGTGATAAGGTTTTGCCACCTTTTAACAGTCATCTCACTCAATTGTCCCTGACATAAGCAGAAGAGTCCTGCATATTGCGATGCTGCTTGTGCTTGAGGGAGACTTTAATGTTATTCCCCTAATATTCAATTGGGTTCAAGTCTGGTTACTGAGGGACTGCCAGTCTTTCACAATCTTGTGGGGTGCACACTCATCTTGATAAAATAATTCATCTCAATAACCTAACAGATGAGCTGATGGAATTGCACATTGGACCAAAATGTCGCAGTATTCTACAAACTTTAGTATTCCTTTCACATATTATAATATTCCTTTTCCACAGAAACAGTCCATTCCATAATACCATCACCATGAAAGATTTCAGTAGGTCAACTTGACACTTGTCGAGAAGAGACTGTACCTGCAGCCATCTGGTCAAAAACTGGTCCATTGACCTGGAACATGTCGAATTTGCTGAAGAACCACTGAAGAAAACTGTACACAAGTTCATTCAGGTCACGTCAGCATGAGCTTGATAAAATAGGTGTGTATGGGTCAACAGTGGTTTCTTGGTAGCTAGATGACGGTTGAGCCCTACTGATTTCCGTTTGCTGCAAACTTGAGTTGCAAACACTAACATTACTTCAGCTGCTTCTCAGAAACTTCTTAGCTCAAGTCATTGTTCCGTCTTTCAAGCACTCTATGATCATCAGCCTGTCTTACCTCTTTAAAAGCTCTTTGTGGTCAGATATGGGCATGTCTTGGTGATTTCATGTGACTTTATCGTGTACCATGTTTACCCAAAACAGAAATAGAAAACAAATGAATGTTATAAATATTTGAAATTATATTGTAGTACACAAAATAAAAGAAAATGAATTTGAACATTTACTAGTGTGGGAGTGGGTAAAAAATCAACTAGTGTTTACATTTTGCTGGTACAGTTACAAATAAGGTTTACCATTTTAATTGGAAAAGAACTTGCTCAATGTCAGACGTCTTTTACACACAAATTTCACAATTCATCAAGGAAATCCATATATTATGAGAATTTTTGACACAGTTGCTGATACCATTTATTAATGGTATGAAAGCTCGTTTCGTCGTATTTTTGAATTAATATTAATTCATTCATCAAAACTTTTTTTAATGTCTCCAATAAACCACACATTTACCAAATAAAGAGAAATAATAGGATGAAATGCAAAAGAATTGGGTTACCTACCCTTTTTTATTTAAAAGAATATATATTTTAATATTTAGGGACTGTCTCCAAACTTGTGGAGCGCACATGTATGAAATGTTCATAAGATGGGTACTTGTTCTGTCCTGATTAAGAAATTGTTTCTGTACAAAAATACAAAATGTTTTTTTTTTTACTGGAAAAGGTTTACGGAATAAATTGGTTTATTTTAATTCTAGTCGACAGCGGCTTATTTTATTGATAGTAAACTGTTATGTTTACTGGTTTCCTAGCAGTTTCCGTCCCCTAGCAGTTTTCCGGCCGTTTATCATCTTCGCCCAGTACAGTCTATTTTTACCAGTAAGGCATCCACATTACTTCGTCAATCAGAGAGACTTTTGTTTTCAATGCTTAACAGCTTTTAAAATAGTACAACAATTTATATGCAGTAAAAACTCGCTAATGAGACCAATGAAGGGACTTTACAAATCTGGTCTTATTAGCGGGTTGGTCTCATTAATGAGTTTGGCCAAACAGAAAACTAGGCAATATATTAAGGGATACCATGTACTGTACACATGTTAAATTCTAGGCTAACCTATTTCAAATAAGAAGATATAAAGCATATACTATTATTTTTTTTATTTTCTTTTACTTTTTAACATTATAATTTTTTTTAACTTCTTTAGAGGTACAAAATGTATTATGAATGTCTTTAAACACAAACATATTTTTAAATTCTTGTTAAAAGAATGACACGACTTACTCTATTAAATCACCATTTTACTACAAAGCACACCGAACAATTCACAGTTTTCATCGCCGATAACAACTTCAAAAACCTAATCGTATTTGTTTAAAATTATGGAACGAAAGAGATAATGATAGCAGCAACACCTCGAAAGTTTTCTGTTCAATACTTTGTTGTTTTAATCCCCCAGTTATGACAATAAAGGTGTGAAATTAAGAAATTATCAACAATATTATTGATCATTTCCGGGTTTGATACAAAGTAACCTTGACCTCTGCCGTAAACTGGCTGTCGTTAAATGTCGTAAAACAGGACAACTGTTGTTTACATCACGTGTCAAAAAGATTTCAGCAATATACACGCATGTCAATATCAAGGTGAGAAAGTGCCCGCGGTCGTTTTTATGGGTTTCCAAATGTACAGAATTTACGAAATGGGACTGAATTAACTGGTCGCATTACGGAATAACGGGGTGGTCTCAAAATCGGGGTTAGCGACCATTAAAATAAAGAATAAAAAATTCGGGTCTTTAAAAAATCGTTCGTATTAGCGGGTTGGTCTCGAAAACGGGGTGGTCGTAAAGCGGGTTTTTACTGTGTTTTGAAGTTTTGCCTGTTATTTAAAGTTACATAGAGAACTTGCGACTTTCAAAAATAAGTAACACTTGGGGAATTCTGGTTTGAGTATCCATGCGCAATAACTAAGACCCCATTTTAGGTAAATCAATACTTCGGAAAATATCGTTGCAGACGACACGGACAAGGTTGGGAAGTTCTGTTTGTCTTGTAAAACCATTTTAACATTGCTTTATGGTACTGAATAATATATTAAAAATAAAAAAGGTCCGGAAAACTGCTATGAATTTTTGAATAAAGGTGAAAAAAGGTGTTACGTTTCAGGCCTATATTCAAATTAAAAAGTAAAATGAAAGTGCAACATTAAGCACATGGCAATGCTGGACAGGTACCTAACTTTGTCCTGTCAAAGTTTTGTACCCCTCCGTAGACTGATTTTTATTTTATTTGTTAAAAAGTGCGATTTGTGGCCGGAAACTGCTAGGAAACCAGTATAGCTTCTAGTTTATGATGATTTCTTTTTTAAATTTCATTTACGGTTTTATTTGTTAGAAATCGCAACAAAATCCCGAAATGATGGACACGGTGGCTCTTCAAAGACTAAACTTTGATATGTGTATTACCTTTTTGATATTACAGTATACCTTTGGAAATGGAGTCTAGTCATGTTTCCTAAATAATATCTTATAAGCTTGACGATCCTACGCGAAATCACAAACTAACTTGAAATCAATTCTGTACAAAACTATGCATTAATCGGGAGTGCGGGGGACATTATGTCTTGTACGAACTCCCAAAGTAATATATCAAAACAATGATTGGGCACTTACGCAAACTATGGAGCAATTTCATCCATTTGATTAGTAAAACACGTTCTTGCTGTCTTTTAGATTGATTGCTTATTAAAACGCATGCTTTATTATTATTTTTTGGTCTTTTTTTTCTTTTTAAGAAAAACATCATAGACAAATATCTAACACTGATTGTACAACAATTGACATGTTAATAAATAGTTAACAGAAAAAGGTATCGGTTCTAATAAAATATAATTCTAGTTTTGTTGCTTTTCCTTATAAGGATAATTTTATTTACTTTGAACATCATGGTATAAAATTTTAACCGACATATTATTTTTTGTTTACTTTTCAACAACATAGTAATAATTGTATCACTTCCTATTCAAATTATTACTTCTGAATTGCAAATAATTTATAGTTTGTTAGTCCATCATTAGATACAATTGATCTGTAATGATTTGCCATTATTACACTCTTCATGATTAATATCATTGTATGTTATTAATTCACTATTTTCGATCACGTGATTCAGTCGTTCATGTAGTTGATCTTAAGATGTAGTTGATCTTAAAATGCGCTTGACTTTCACCGATCTTACACAATACACAATACTGATGAAAAAATGAAAATTTTCAAATATTTCATTCTATCTTACCTGTTATGTTTTCTATACATTTCAAAAGAAAAAATAAAACTAGAAAATAAATAGTGCATGTAAATGAGTCATTTGTAACCACCTTTAAGGAGAACATAATTTTATATAAAGCGGTTTTAGAAAAAAAACACTTAGCACGTCGGATTTTAAACATTTCAGTAAATCATTTAATTTGTAAAAGTATAGTTTATATACCACCGATCACCAACCTCAAAGATGCATTCGGGTGAGGTGTCATAGAAACGCTTGCTTTTAGTACATCGATTGTATAACGGCGAATGCCTAACAAATTGTTTATGCGCTTTTTACATAATGGAATAAAATGACTCAGATTTTGTTTCTGACGAATCACGTAATTTTAAACATATGATTGCCTGAAAATCAGACAATTAAAAAAACAAACAAGATATTATTTATAAGTTATTTTCTTTCATAACTTGAGTTTTTTTAATATCACTTCGCAACGCAATTATTTTTTTTATTAAAACCATCTTCAAGTACAAGGAGGCTATTATATCCTTTTCTGAAAGCGCATCTATTAGAAATATTATTGAAACTAATGTTAGAAGGCGTTAGACTTATTTGTTAAGCTCCCATTAGGTTTTTCATTTAAAATAAGCTTGTGAATTTCGTTTACTTACTTTTTTGTATGTAATTGACCATACACTACCTATCTTTGTCAAGATGCTATGTGTGAGTTGCAAAAAGACACCACTTTCCTTCTCTAAGTTTTGTTATTTTCGCTTATTTGCTGTAATTGATGTCCATTACTATTGCACTGAATTGAAATACTGTTAAGAGTCAAAAGTAATGTCTTCACTATGATATGATTTTACCACACTTACAAACCGTAAGCCGACACTCTATTTTTCTTTTGTGTCTTCTTATACTGCATACAAAATATGTATTTTTTTGTAATTTCATGAAAACAACCTCTTATTTTTTTCTTATAGAACCAAACCAGGGAATAAGTTTGCAAATACAATATCATCTTGTCTGTGGGCTGTACACAAATGTAAATTATAGTAGAGGTATTACTTGAATTACTTCATCGGCGATACATGCCAAGATTTTAATTGTTACGAGTATCTTTTTTCTTCATCTTAATAAGCCAAAACTTTGCTACTACTTATAATCGAGGTACCTTTCTTTAAGAGTAAAGTTTCAATCTTAATTATACGAATTCATCAAATACGTCATGGTGAAATAGATTTGTTTATTACAGACAATAATTTGCATCTGAAAATACACCAACATCATTAACACCTAAATGAGAAGTTATTTTTCATCTACAACTAATTGTACAAACTCATTACAATTACAGATACACGAAATTAAAATCACCACAAGTCGATTATATCAAATCGATATTAAAAAATCAACAACATTCTTAATTTAAGAAAATAAAAAGAACAGACCATGGTCCAGAGCTTCCTTATTTCTTATCATACATGACAAGATCCCCAGATGAACAAAATACATGTATACCTGTTTACTGAGCATAACCTGTTTTAAGAGACTGAAATAACATATCAATTTGTCTAAGTCGTAGAAATATTTAACATTTTACCGAGGTTTTCATGAAACTCAAACGTGTACATTATATTTCAAATCATTTTCAGCTAAGGTAAAATATGAAAAATCATAAACACTCTTATTTTTAACAGTATGTAATGCTAGAAGAATTGTATTATGATTTTTTATCATTGTGACAGTAGCTCCAGTCAATGAAAAGATAAATAAACCAAATGAACTTTATATAAAAAAAAACCCAGATGTTTGAAACAAGTTACTCATTCCAAGTTGTAATCTTATATAAATAATAAATGAAAGGCAACACAATTTAATGCCATTTCTTTCGATTTGAGCATAACATGCACAATTGCATCTTTATCAGCGAGATATCAGGAACACACGAGGTGTACAATTTTCTTTTCTGATTGTATTTTCATTTTACATAAATGCCTTAAGAAGTTGTTAGTGTGAAAAAATATAGCTATAAATTTGTAATCGTGAAAATTTTTTTTTATAAAAGCACAACGCTTTAACAGATTTCATCGTCTTAATGGATAGCCTTTATTAAATAAATCATGCAGAGATGCGTGGGCGGCATCATATATATCCAACAGGAAAAAAGAAAGTCTTTTACATGGAAGTAACCAAATGAATGTGATATTTATGTGATATATGTAAATGTCTTGTACATTAACTGGCTTGATTTGATATGTATTTCACATTTGTTCCGTAGTATGCAAACTTAGAAGGCTCAGCTTGAAAAAGACTAGACGCTGCTATCTGAATACAAGAACACTTTACATCCTTGCGCTATCATATTAGCACGTGCCAAAACTAACAGACAATTTCTACGATAAAAGAGGTTAATTCAGTAATTATTTATAAACGGCAGCAATTAATTATTTATGTTTTTGTTATTTTTAGAACTGATAATCCATCACGCCACATGTCGGACGGTTGATAAGTCAGAATTGAAGAACTAAATTTTATAAGAACTAGCTATGATATATATTCCATGTATACAGTAATATATGGTCGAGTGATTAAAGAAAAGCTGCATTTCAATCTTTCTTAAGGGCAGCGGTCGAAAGTGATTAAGATAAGTTAGAAGAACTTGTTTCTCAGTCGAGCTTAAATAAATATTTTTAAACTAATCTTTCTTTAAATTCCGGTCGACAGAAGATTTTACAAATTAAAATGAACTGACAAGTGTTTTTACACAGACCATAGTTCTTTTTCGCAATGGGTTATTACAACAGATGAATGCTATAACAATGTAGATTAAATAATTTGGATTATATACTAGTATCAGGGGTGTTTTGCGTTCACTTCTAAAAACACAAATCTTATTTCATTGTATAATGCCCAAAATGCATTGAGGAAAAATATTAGCACATGGGATAGTGAATTACTTTAACAATGATAATCTCTTAAAATATTTAAGATTGAATATGTATTTGACAGAAATATGAAATACAAACAATCTATACATATATCCACATTTGCTCTTTTCTTGTAGATTCTATCCGGACGTCATGGTAATATTATCTGACCATAGTGTTAACTTGTGCATGAAAAAGTAGTTTACACAATTTATGCGCCTTGCCCCTGGAGTATAAATAAGCCCTGTCTTGTGGTAACTCCGGCTTATATAAGAAAATAAATTCAAGTCATCCTATGTAAAACTACAATTACTGGAATTGTCTAATATACTTATACAAAAAGGTATAACAATTTATGTCCCTGAGCTTAAAATGGTCCCGACGTAGTTGGGATCGTTTAGTCCACATTGACTTTTAAAATAAACATGACAAAAATATTTCCCTCTACAATAGTTATATAAATCATGACCCTGTGGTCATTATCGATCCCAGCTTCAGATTACTTATTTTAAATAGACTTGTGTTTATTGAAATTAAATAAATGTATTTTTAAACGGCTACAACTATTATACCCATTTTGATACCAGGCATTCATCTCCGAATTAAGATACTTTTCTTTATATTTGAATTGTATCTGCCTGCCAGATTTATCTGTGTTTATAATACAATCAGTTCACAGCATGACTCCGAAAATAAGAACATCAAAAGACATTTATTTATATATAAAATGTACCAGTCAGTGCGAAACGTTAAAAAATTATTAATATCTTAGTATCGACTTTAGAAAACGTTAATATATCATTAATTGTATTAATATTATTTCTGAAAGCAATGTTAACTTAATAATATAAAACAAAACACTTTTATATGCGCTTATATCTTATTTTTGTCTCTTTAAAATTGCAAGGAATTAAATTCAAAATAGTTTATCAAAAGATTTAAGAATTCATTGAAAACTTGGCTGGCGATCAAAACTTGTGCAAGTGCAGTATACAGATTTATCACACACCCGTGCCGATTTTGCGACTCCATAAATATGGTATTGCACGGCCGTGCATATATTTTGACGTGACGTCATTAGCGTTATTCAAACATAGTGTAAAGACGCGCTAAATGTTAGCGTTATACTATAGAAGCGTCAATGAAAAATGACTCTTAATTTACCTTAAACGGTCTTTTTTGGGGTATGTGATAAATAGAATATTAAATTCGTGTAACTTCATTACTGAATTTATTGCACTCGTTGAATAAAATAATATTATGCTCGCCAGAGGCTCGCATAATATAATTTTATTCAACTCGTGCAATAAATTCAGTATTGAACTTACACTTATTCAATATTATCCTCTATTTCTTTTATCGTACAAATGGTGATACATGATAACAGATAACGTGATGCTGTCATCAAATGATGTAATCGACATGTTAGTCAGTATAAATGTAGCAAAAAATAATTGCAATATCAAGACTTTCATTTAAGATATCATCTATTTGACTTCTTACGTATTCTCCTTACAAATGGATGATAAAAATATTTTTTATTTTACTTTTAATTCGTCTACGTTCGGAATATTCTAGAAATGAAGGGAAGCATCAGACCGCCCGGTATATCATCATACCATTGATTGGACAATTCTCAGTAATTGGCGATGTCAGGTAAACTATTACAACCCTCCTGTGTACAATAAATAAAAGAATGAATTAATTCTTATGTATAACAACGTTTGTACCATCGCCATCAAATGAAATTAGCTACGGCATATAAATGGACTACTTAACAAGAAACTACATGTGTACTCGTGGAAATAACAATAAATGTGATAGTAAGTTTGATTATTTTTCAGATCGGCAAATCAACGTCGTTGCAATATATTTGCCAAAAGGTCTTATTACAAAAAAGGTAAAAAATATAAAATTTCAACAAACATTGATGCTTTTATAGCAATGAACGAATTTTATTTAATTATCAATATTTTGTCTGTGTTTGGTTTGCTACGGTAACATGGAATATATATATACGTAAACAGCCCTCATAAACTTGCCACCGTCACACAAAGATGATATAATTGCCAATGAAAAGTAATTAATCTGATGCTCATTTCATTATCAAACTCATATAAATATCGGTATGCTTTCAAGTATGCAATGAAATTATGATTAAATCATACGAAATCTATAATAACGTTTGTGATTAATTATTTTGATTGATCTTTTGATTTGATTACACTAGTAATTGTTAAATTATCCTAACGAGTTATATTATTCGTTCGAATTTATTTTAAATTATTGTAATGCTTTCTAACTATAATTATTTTCGACTTTCGTATGTTTATCTATTTCTTTAGTCGGCTAAATCCGCATATTTGTAATCATCCTGTTGCTTATAAAATATAACGCTGATTGGTTGCATTTTTGAATAACCAAATACGAGAGAACCTTTTTGTTAGGCAGTTGAATTTCAAAGTTTATTTAAAAAGTAATGTTACAATAAGATACATTCATATATTTTGAAACACGTTTAGAACATCTGTTAGATAGGAAATAAAGCCTGTGTTATAACTCACATTATGAATATTCTTCAAGACTTTCTATTCTTCTACATATTTCCGACATTTGAAATCAGATACTAACATATACAAGATATAGTATCCTTCTTTACAGATTTCATTAATCTTTGAAAATAACTCAAATTATCTTAAAAACTATCAACATATATCAACACTATAAATATAACAGTCAAAAATGTATCCTGCATAATACGGCCCGGTCTTCGACTTTCGAGGAAAGATGAACAAATGAAACAGACGTTTTTTGAACGCAGACATACAGTCATGGCCATTTTTCTTTTCAAAAGTTTCATTAAGTCATGCCAGAAATAGCTAACATGATCGTTAATACATTTCACCTTTTTTTCAAAATTTAAATGATAATAATTAAACATAATTAAGATAAAATATTTCAAATTGAATTCTCTTGTAATATTAAAAGTTCCTCCATAAGAACAAGATCAGGTAAAAAATGCATATTTCAGTATTATGTTTTAGATTTTGCAAGTGTTAACATTGCCTGTCAAAAGACAAACATATAAATTAATGTTTTCAAAAATTCATAATAAAGATATGAATATTTTTTAAGATTATGCACTTTTAGAATAAATCCAATCTTCATCGGGACCTTCTAACAATCATTCACACATACATATTCAGAAACAATTACTTAAAACAAAATTAAATCAAACATCAAACTTGCATCACAACTTAAAAGCATTCAGAAAATAATGGTATAATACAGTAATTGTCATTTAGGGAAAACTGCTCCAAACTAGGTATCTTTAAAATTGTTATCTAAATTTGGTCATTCTTTGTTGGGGATGGAGGGGGTGGGTGTTACGTAAAACAACAGGATTCCATACTTGTACTACATAATACTAATATGTATTATTAAAAAATTAATATCTAACATAGGGTTGTACTATCATTCCTTGTAAAGATCGTAGATCATAAGCAGAGCTTAAGATGTCCTATTGCAAGTTTAAATACATCCTTCATGTATGTTGGTGTTAATGTCTTGTATACAAGTTTTCTATCAAGTACTTTGTGTAATAATTGGAATCCATTAAATTCCCTTAATGACAAAGGGAATGAACGGTCAAAATTTTTATCTGGTATCATTCCTGCAGCACGTTTATTGTATTATATACCTTGCTTGTATACTTTATACGATATATTCGGTCATAAAAAATATGTGACGCCGCTTTTCATGGAACAGCACGAACGTGACACAGTCACCGTCATATGAATACTTTTGCTGGTGTTTCTTTACTCAACAATTTCACCATTTTTGTTTTGTGTCCAATTCAGGATTTTGCGTTGAAAGAAGCAAACGTCTAAATACCACTATATAAAACCGAGTCTGTAACATTTTCAATTCTGGGTTTTCATTAGAGATTTCGTTTTTTGTGCTGTAAGTCAATATGAAGTTGGATGGGTTTTCTTCTATTGTTTCATTGCATTTAAGAGAGTCCATTTAAAAGGTTTGTAGATAACGCAAATAAGCTTATGCTAGGAAACCAGAGTGGAAACTATTTTTTGACGGTGTTTCTAAATTTAGATCGGCATAATTGCAGTCGGCGTGACATAGTTTTCTAATAACTTTTAGGATATCATGTAGATGAAAAATTATAACTTTTGTTAATTGCAATACAAACATAGCTATACTTCTTGGATAACAGCTATTACCGATAACACAACACATATCATTTCCACAATCTGCTTTTATAATGCGTGCCAAAATTAACACTTGATAAAAATAAAAGATGTCGTGTCAACAAATACTTACAAATTAAGTAATTAAACCTTTGATGTTTTTGCTATTCCACAATTCATGCACA
The DNA here is from genome assembly GCF_026571515.1 of Ruditapes philippinarum. Classification (NCBI taxonomy): domain Eukaryota; kingdom Metazoa; phylum Mollusca; class Bivalvia; order Venerida; family Veneridae; genus Ruditapes; species Ruditapes philippinarum. The sequence goes on along the minus strand of NW_026857914.1, from coordinate 40,369 downwards.
ACACTATATGCCTTTTGATAAGATACACATGTTAGATGAAAAATGTTGAAACGTTTGAAGTGTGATATGTTTAAGATAACGATATTTGTACAAAGTTAGATAAACACGCGATTCGTTCCCTTCTTAACAATTGCCTCATTTTTTTCCGGTCATACAGAAATTGTTGATGGCACTTTTAAAAATTAAATTTGCCTCTGAGAGTGCACTTTATAATTAAAGGCCCATTCTGGCTCAGAAATGCTTTAATCTTTTTTTTTCCGAAAAAAATATTCTTAATTTGATGTTCTTTGATAAATTACAAAAAGTTACTCATTGGTTTATTCCCTTAAAACTTTAAAATCTTTTTTTGTTGCTTTTGGCAATAAGTACAGTTAAAGTGAATTAGTATTTTGTATGGAAGTCAAAATACTTCTTTGTTTAGATTAATTGTATTTAAAAAGCTGGACTAAAAATATTATTTTGAACTTTAATGCAATAATGCATTTGTAAAGAAAGAAATGTGTCTGAAAATTACTTTTAATCAATAGTAAATATGTACGCACTATCACTAGATTTTCCCCTTTCTGGCTTAGAAAATACTTATTATATTAATGTGTTAACACTCTTCGGTAAACGAATATATAAAAATTTGTTCTGTTATAAAAACGTGAATCGTTCTTTTCCAAATCTAAGGTATCAACAATTGAAAACAATCAGCAAAGAGCGATATTTCTAAAATGAAACACTATTATATATTATGCATGAGTGATATCTTAAATGCAAGCATTTTATTACAGACCTATGAATTAATAATTAGAAATGAAATGTCAGTTTAACACGGTGTTCTGTTTGAACAATCCTGACTTTTTATCCTATACTCATGACTCGTCCACAGTGCAAAATACACTAGTGAAAACGCTTTGGTTTGACGGCACGATATTGCAAACGCGATGATGCGATGACGAAAATGCGAAGACACTATGGCCTAATCGCTATAATGCGGTATTATGATGGTGAAAACGCAAGGTTATATCGTTTTTTCATCATCGTATCACTGCACTTTCACATACGTGCCATTGTACTATCATGCCTTCGCAATTCAGCAAACTGCAATCTTGTTTTCACCACCACAATTGTCATTGCGTTTCAACAACCGTACCATCGCGTTTTCGCCAAAGTTCCATCGCGGTTTCACCATCGTACCAGCGCTTTCCGAAAGTTTGATTTATTTGATTCGTCATTGCTGGTTTTACTTTAACTTATCTGGTATTGCTATTGGTATCAATAAAGCTATATATGATAACTTTATATTAACCGGTGTCATGTGATTATTGTTTGTTGTATTAACTCCAAACATCACACTTTAAAGGAGCTCCACTGAAAACCAAAATCCTAAAAATATGAAATTTGAAAATTTTACCTAGTTTAATTAACAAAAAAAAAAATGAAAAAGATAATAAAAAATATAACCAGAATAAAATTGAAAAGCGATATCTAGAAAACAATTAGTGCGATTCTCAGTCCGATTGGCGTTTAAAGCGTTTGAGTCCTTTTAAGATTAGCTTTTATTGTAACGTACAAGACCGCTATAGATCTCAATTCCAAAATTTGTCATTTTCGATAGAACTCTTCAGATAACTTACATTTTTCAAACTTGATTTTAGCATTTTGTAAATACATGTATATTAACTATGTCAAATTGAGGCGATTAAAATCAATATAAACATTATGTACATACACCTTGCAATCTATACAGCTCATATTTGATATGATCAAGTTACCATTTTGTTACTTTGTCAATTCTCTGAAGATTAAGTATCGTTGACAAATGTATCAGCAATCTGATTTAGTCATAGAATAGGGACAACAATATTACATTAATATCGCACAATCGGTTAGATTGAGTGTGTTTATGAGAGATAATGTGAAAGTGAAAAACCCCCTATCACCGGCTTAAGTGATATCCGATCAACAACATGCTAGAGTAAATGATTCCGATAAATAAGAAATTACAATATCACTGATGTATATAATTGTTGATAATTGTAAAGAAAATACTATTGCGTCATCACAATAATGTTACTTTTGATAGAAACAAACCATAAGGCAAAATAAAGAGTACATTTAAAAAAAGAAAAGTAAACAAGAGCGGTCAATGAATACACGTGTCACCTAATGATAGCCAATTGCTTGTTTCAGTTTCTGTGTTGCAGGATACTAAAATCATTAACAGGCAAATGCGTTTTTATTTAAGGGCCATAACTCAGCTAGAAATTATTCAAAAAAAAGAAAAAAACATTTCATATAATACATATAAATCATGTAATGTTTCATTGAAAGTGCATAAATGGTATAAGAGAAGTAGTCCGGAAAACTTTATTAATACCGTCTTTTTATTCAAAGGCCATAACTCAGCCAAAAATCATTCAACCGGAAAACCTTTGTAATAAGCACAAGTATTTGAGCCATCAACCAATCCTGTAAAGTTGCATTCAATATGTCCAGACAAAAAGTAAAAATAAAAATCATTACATTGCCATTACTTTTTAAAAAATCATTGAAACAAAAATGTCGATAATATGCACAACTATATTTGGTACTGATCATTTCTGTAAAGTTTTGATACAATTGTACCAGTACCTTTTAAGCAGTAGTCGGGACAATCTTCTGTGCAGTTTACAACACAAAAAAAACAACACTTTTGATTGAAGGGCATTAACTCAGACCAAAATTATTCAATCGATACAAACACGTATAATATGCGCAAGCACTTGAGCTAAAGATCAATCCTGAAAAGTTTAATTGAACTTTAAAAATAGAAGAAAAAAACATTAAAGGGCCATCACTTTGGCAAAACTCATTGAACCGATAAAATGCCGACGATATGCACAACTACACTTCGTTCTGATCATTCATGTAAAATTTGAATGAAATTGCTCAACTATTTTTTTTGTTGTCCGGTCAAGGTTTCTGACGGACGGACATACATATGACGGAGAAGTGATCCCTATATGTCGACACTACTCTAAAGAGGCGAGATAAAAGCGAACCTACCGTTTGCTGTGCATGAAAACTGAATCAAACCGAGTCGACAACATTTTGGGTGTTATTAAAGTTTGAATAAAAGTGTTTGTGCAATTATCATTTTTTTGCTTTACTTTATGAGGTATTCAATATTTTTTTTACGATTTAATTTGTTTAGTAATTTCCATTATTCTACCAAAAATAATATTTTATCATTGCCTGACAGTGTTACTGTTTGCTATAACTGATAATTGTTCTATTTGAACTAAAGTTGGAATACTGTTGAGGTTTATGAGTATAGTGGCATCTATCTTTGCTTCACTGTGACATGTAATTTTATTACATTTACAGACTGTTGGCGGACAAGCCATTTTCTTATTGCGTCTTGTATACACTTAGAGACATCGAAAATATATTATTGTGTTAGTTTTGTTAAATAAATTTGCATCGAATTATAGCAACAGCTTCAGTTTTCTACAATATGTAAGTCATGTTCATAAGAATATCGAAATTTAAAACAATACGCTGAAAATAATTATCCAAAACAAGAAAAAAAGTTTGCAAATTTACTATCTTCGTGCAACTCTTGTAATTATAGAACATGTATTGTTTTATCTTTTATCATGAAGTAACGTTAAATTATTTTGCATACTTCATGGAAATAAGCCAAAGCTTTGCTACCACTAATAATTGAGGTGTCTTTCTTTCAGAGTAAAGTTCAAACTTATAATAAAAATAGTTATTCTATACGTCTTGGAAGGTAGATTTCTTTATAACAGTCAATAATTACCACCTGAACATTCTGTAACATCATTAACCCCGATACAAGAAGGTAATTTTCATCTACAACAAATGATGCTAATTCTTTATAATTCTCGGTTTACACCAGGTCGAATATGTTAAAATGATATCAAGATTAACCATTATAAATTTTAAGAAATAATTGGGCCGTGGTATAGAATTTGCTGTTCTTTTATCATTCATGTGAAGGTCAAATTTACTACGTTATAAAAACTGTTAAATGAAAAAAAGTGACAACATATGTATTAAACCATTATAAATTTAACAAAGTAAAAATTATAAAGTGATTCTAAAGTCTACTGTATTGATCAAAGTTATCGATGATGTGCATTATATATCTGAGTTTGAGTTACATCTTTCTTGTTTCAATTTCATACACATAGCGAAAGCTTATAATTCAAAACAAATGGCAATGTTGCAAGCTATTACCGGACGACAGTAGTCCATGTAAGTGACTGTCTGTGACACTTAAATAGTATAGACAAATATGTTAAATAAAAAACTTCAACTGTAAAAATAGATGTACTTCACTATCTTAGAATAAATATATTTTTCAACAGCAGCGAGTCGCGAAAATTCTTAAGTAAACAGTGCCCCGAGAAATTTATGAAAACCGTGCATTTAAAAAACATATAGCTAACTAGGGTGGCTGTACGAATCTGTTAATTTATCTTTGATTAAGCACACGCATCCCTAAGTTCCGACTTTGGCGTCATTCAATTTTCAGGAAAAATCTCGTTATAAATGGCATGCCGGAATTGATACAACTGTATTATGCCTGTAATTGATTTGTTTGAATAAAAGACGAGTATATGTAATATTTGTACCTGAAGTAAAAAAAAACCCAGACATTTGACGGATGAAGAGGAGCTTTATAGAAAGTTCTCCATTACAGGACGTAGCCTCAAATAAATAATAAATGAAGGGAAGTAGATATTAATTGCTCTTTCCCTCGATCCGACTATAACATGCAAATATGCATATGTTAGAAATAAACTGTTATACACAGTTAGCTTTTTACTGACTTTACTATACATCAGATCTTATGCTATTGTAAATAATAACATTGTTTGGAAGATACAATATTAGAAATGAAATCATTAGGATTATGTAGATATAATCTTATTTCATTTAATATTGCCATATCAGAATTTTACTATAGATTTTGGTGATATTTTTGGGCTAAATTATTAACTAGTGCATGAAACAATGGTATACAAAATTATATAAATAACGCCCAAGGTGCCAAAATAAGCCCTACCTAGTGATTTTTATAATATATAAGAAAACACATTTAAGTCTTCCGATGTAAAACTACAATAATAAGATCTAAGCATGTAGTACTGTCTAGGATACATATCAAAATGATATAAAATACGTCCCTTTGCTAAAATATTCAATATTAACTCGATAATTTGTTCAATTTCAACAGCTTAGATCACTAATTTAAAGGTCTGTTCATTTATCGTTACCAAATAGTGATTTCAAACACTCATTCGTAATCTTAATTCATCTGAATGGAAATCAAACTCGGACAAAGCTGTATGATACCAACCATTGTCTTGCTAAACCATCATCTCTATCTCTTCTTAATCGCCAAGATCAAGTTTTTCTTCTTAGAATTGACATACTAGAGTTACACATTCTTACCTTTCAACAAGAGATGATGCTCCATTTTGTAAAGCTTACAGTCATTTTACATTTCTTTTCTGAATGGCATGATTTTACACATACTCGTGATAATTTTCAAGACAATTCACTTAGAGATTGTTTTACCTCAGTACCATCCAAGACCATGATCAATGACTTATAAGAAGTAAACTTATATTTTTAGATTTAGATAACTCACTTGCACTAACTCATTTTAGGCCTACAAACAAACAAATTCAAGATTTTGACATGTATGTACCATAACAAAGAAAACATGAGAACGTGACAAACGATATAGAAATACTTTATTACAGAAGTCTTGAATGACTATAGTCAGAATAAACTTATTGAAATATACGTTGTCTCTTAGGACGTTAAGACCATCTTTATGTATGTAGATAATAAATCAACCGTATTGAATGATTCTTGAAACAAAGAACATACTACTTTCATATCGTGAAGTCCAGAGAATAATAAAAAAATGCATTTTTAAATCTTGTTTATTCTAACTATAACTTCTCAAAGCATATTTGTTGAGTGAATGGCATGTGTACAAGTACATCCCAAATATATTCTTCTTTGTTAAAAGATATTGTAAATGAATAGCCACATACTATTCCAGATAGCATGTGGTAAAAGATCGTTGAATTAGTCAAGTACACATTTTGCATTCATAAGATATTTGTTTAACAATTATTTAGAGGAAGATAACAGTAATGAAACATTCTTAACTTACTGCATAATATTTCGTAAACCACCAAATTTCACATGATTCCTTTACAAAGAAAATAAATTAAGAGTAATAACTGTTATTAAAATCAAGTTTATTAAATATGAATACAGTATTATGTTTGTACATAAAGGTCAAGATAAAGAAGTTTAAAAAGCTAGTGATTTAAATATACAATATACAGAAACCCGTAAAAGCAATAAAAATGTTTTTTATGATATCATAATGTCTCGTACTCTATTTTGACAAATTAAAAGGCAAATATAATTACTAAATTTGTATTTCATTATTTGCATAATTACATACATAGTTGAAATTCTACCTTTTGAAAAATGTGTATATACATTTCATAAATAAAATCTCATCTTATTGTACAACTTTAGGAAATGTTAGGCATTCAACTAATTTATAAAACTTGTAAGGTGTACTAATTTATTAAAATATTATACATTAGTTTTGTGTAACTGCCAGTACATTCATACATTTGAGGAACACCCTATCTCAACGCAAATCTGTCGAATTGTGTGTATTTACAAGTTCACTTCCAATTGTGTTTTTGTCACTGATAAACAGCTACTTATTTCTAGTAGGAGTGTAATTCTTTTGAAGTACTTTTATAACATATAAACTTTTTGTAATAATGAAAGTTTCATTAATAAATAATCGAAACATGTCTACAATTCACGAACAGACCCCATTAAACAAATTGAATTAGTTTAATGTGTTTTTAACATTGTTATCTAAATATCCTTTGTTTCAACAACATTATATGATAAAGTTATCAATTTGTTATTCAGGCAATTCTCTGAAGATTAAACGATCACTAACAAATGAATTAACAACGGCTACTTTAATATAACTACAACTGGAAAATAATTAATTAATATCATCAAACAAACATGACGTTTTGTATTTGGAAACAAAGTGTGACACTACGATGTCTCATCTAAAGTAAGGTTGTTATGTTATTTCAGAATGCATATATCGATCCCAACGGATGTTAAATACTCTTTCATCGCTATTAAATTCACCCGCATTTCGTCTTACAGAAAATAATTATATTATTATCCTTGGTAATATTTGATTATAATATTTTGAATATTTGTTACTTTAAATCTACATTTACCTGAATTACTGCAGTTACTTCACCTTTGTAAAAAGCAATTCATTGGCTGAGTGGTATCGAGCATGACTTTGAATCTCACGCATGCACAAACCTAGTCATAAAACCATATTAATAGAAGACATGTCTTGGAAACTGTCTTGTCTATTTCAGTTGTTTGTTAATAAAATTACATGACATGCTATATCATTTTTGCACGCTTTTCAGTAAACATTGAACTTATTTTTTATATTATTTTTGTTGCATATAGGGAAATGTAGCATATAGCAGTAGAAGGACTATATTTAAATGCGGATAACAAAACGCATCACATGTTAGTGCAAATGTCGTCTGGAAGACACTCTGTCGGAAGTCAAATGTGTTTTATTGCGAAAAACACATGAACATTTGAAAAGATATTAAAATTAATTATTTACAACATGAATAATGTGACCTCATGATTTGATGTCATGAATTAGAGCGCAAGTCAATATATATGCGGCAATCATTGGTGGAATTAGAAAACCACTAAATATTCTATTTCACATGTGAACACCAGCTCGTATATTAACTCGTGGCTTCGCAACTCGTGAAAATATTACATCTAGCGTTCACACTATGAAGGACATATTTGAACTTACATGCAAATAAAACATGTTCTCTTTGTAAACTGCAAGAGATCAGAACATCATCTTTGTGAGTCTAATCAATTAGTCAGATCCATACATTGTTGGGAAACTAGGAGTAGGAGGCTCTGAATAGCTCTTGCCATCATTCGAAAATTAACGGGACCAAAAAAAAAACCCTTACCGGACGAAACACCCACTTAAAAAAATTGTAAATGTTCATTTTAGATTGGAGCAAATGAGGAGTGTAGTGCAGGAAGTAAACTTTCTGCTCTTAAGCTGACCTAAACATTTATGCATTCACCTGACGTTTTATAATGAAAAATTTGCAGTTGTGTTCATACGGCGATGCTCATGAAACATTCAAAAAGCGGCGTATTGTCCCCAAACAAAGTATTTGCTTAGTTAAGGAACAATGATTAATGGGGGACGAAAATGAAATAGAAAGCAATTAGAAGGGATAAGAGGTTATTCAACCGAATCTTTCTCTCATAATCCCTATAAATAAAAGATTCAATACAAATGAATAAAGTTTAGCAATTAGTTAATATATGCGAGTTTGGATAACCACCACTTACCTTTACTTATCTTTTATTTAATCATACGCTGTTTCATATAGGACGTCATTGCGATAATGCCAAATCGAATGTAATTGTTGAAAGAAAAATACTTTATTTAAAAAGAATCTGTTTGATAACCAACAATTTTTTAACAAAATTGCCAACATCTGACATCTTGTAAAATATGTAATAAAAAGTACATCAAAAACGATTGTATTACAAAATAATATATTTCGGCATCAATGCACTGGTATTTGTCAGCTATGATATCAAAATCAGTAACAGTACTGCATATATATTTTTAACTCTCCCTTCTCAAATTCTGAACATTTGCTCCATCATTACTCGATAAAACTGTCTGTGGGATAATTAATTTACGTATAAATTTAATTCTGACAAATATCACATAAGGTATTTATCACAGTTGCTTTGTCTATCACGTAATACAGTCGTTCATTAAGTAAGTCTTATAATGTGTTGGACCATCTCCAATCTGATACGTAATGCAGATGTCAAGAAATCTGAAAAACAAAAGATATCAATTATCATAACTGATATGGAATCGTATCATTTTATAACAAAAATAAAACAGACTATTTCATAAAAATTGAATGCTAGAAAGACATTGTAATATATCATTGTATTTTACCTGATACAAAACAACAACAAAAAACGTATATGCCACCGACAACGTACCTGTGTGCATCTATATGCGGTTTGATAGAAATGCTTCCCTTTATCACAGTGTCTTGTATAACGGCACATGGATCATCTATGTAAAATAGTGTTTGTGACCAATGAGTCTGTCTGTAAATATAAACATAAAGTAACATGGAAATAAGAAATATAATGTGATATTTATAAACCATGGACATTTCTTATCTTAACACTTCTAAAGTAAGATAACAATGAAAAAAAGTAAAACTATTCTTGAAATGATAAAAGCATATTTGTTGTTGTTGTGTTTTTGTTGTTCTGTTGTATTTCTGTTCCATATAATTGATACATAAGTTTAATCGTCAATATTTTTGAAACAAGATGGTAAACTTTTGTTCATTTTTGGCACTTGCGTCAACAATCTAAAACAGTTTTATAAAATAAAAGTTTAGATGACCTACATGATTTCTGAATCAGCGGTGTGAGACAAATGAACATTAGACCAAATGTTTGAGATCAATGTCAAGGAGAAAGAGTTATTACACTAGAATTTTACCATAAGTATTATTGTAGATTTTAACAAGAAACATACTCAGCATAAGGCGATGTGGTAAGAGTTATACTTTCTGGAAATCCAACATCAAACCATGTTGTAAAACCATGTATGTTAGATTGACCAAAACAATGGAATGTAAAATCTTTCTGTAAAAGTAAATGTTACAATTATAATTCTGAAGCAATCTTTTCAGAAGAGTGTGTATATTTATTGTTATTGGTTACCCTCTTTACTAAGAATATTCATCATTTGCAATTATTTTAGAAAACATAACATATTACATAATAATTTTCAAAATAGTTGTATATGTTTATTGTCTGATATATTTCAACTTTTCAGAATTTCCAAACATAAATCAAATATATATAGTTAAATTATAATGCCTTGTTATACTGAATATCATGAAAAAGCAATAATTTGCGCCATTTCATTTGTACAAAATACTACAGTGTAAGGAAGCGTAAATACCTGAACGTTTTGCAGGTCATCTGCAGTTGCTGTTTTGAGATTCAAATGACATATTTGTTCAGCATAAGCCTGGATACTGTCTGGTGATATACTGGTAACATGAACCTGTTCTAGCAAAAATATAGTAGATATTTTTTAAGTAAATCTTATTTTATTCTTTAATATAAATGAAATTAGATAAAAAAAAACTTTTTTAAGCAAATTATACATTCAATCTACATTAGCTACACCTCCGTGGTTTTTCGTTGATTTTTATATATCTGTTTAGATATCATTTTCAAAATGTTTATATACGTACTTGATATAGATTTTCGTGCGTACGGTTTCATACATTCCATCGATAACTTGTACACGGATTGAATCTCCGACCAGAAATCAAGCCTGAATGTTAAAAAATGTATAAAAATATTATTTAGTGTATAAGTGTAATAACAGAATAAGATTAACAACAAGCTGAATACTCGATGATGTCTTACAGCTCAAAGTAAAATAGATTAAAATAAGACTTGTGGTGAAGATAAAAAAAACAAAAACGTCTTTTTCTTATATCTGATTTTCTTCATATCTTAGATTGAAGAGAGATAAATATGGTTGTTCGTCAAAGACATATTGATGTGAACAACATAAAAAAGACAATACAAATAATTGACAGGTATTTTCACTCAATAAGTTAGTCAATAAGTCACTTAACACATACCTGTTATCATAATCGTTGTCAGTAAATGGAGCAATGTAAAGGCTTGCCATAGATGGAAACATTTCACCATCCTTTAAAAACAAAATAACCAAATAGTGTATAAGATATAAGCAAGTATTGTATCAGGCATAATATAGTTGAATTTAAAAACTGTACTCAATACATGTATACATCAATTGACATAACCTTTATGTAGGCAATATTACATTACGTTTATAGATAGATTGTTTACCTTTCTCAGCCATCTATCACGGCACTGTAGTACACAAGGCAGCATTGACTCATAAAACAAGCAATATCCCTGGAATTAAACATCACATCTTAAAAATATCAAATGCATTAGAATAAATTAAGATCACCTGTATACAATTCAGTAAAAACAAGGTAATAACAATATGAACTTGTTTTCCCCCTTTCATTTTTAACCTACAACACATGCCGTTTTATATTTAATTGAATAGTTTTAATTGTTACTGTGAAACATATTTTCTGACCGTCATTTGAAAATTGTTTCTAGTTAAAATTGACCAGACCAAAAGAAGAAGAAAAAGACAAAGTTGTTTATACACACCATCCATTCACTAACAATAACATCAAGTTTTTCCGGAAATATTACTTTCTGAAAGAAGAGAAGAGACATTCATGAGAATACACGTCAGAAGCATTTGATAAACATCACAAATTATAGGAAATGTCAAGTGTAATCAACGTATGCAGCAAGTGAAATAAGGAAGCATGTACTTTATCGTCACTGCACTATATAATTTTTCAGGTATTCATTGCCTGTTCTGATCCATCATACTTTACCATCTACCTACAGTTATTGCAAGATATAGTGATAAAATGCTTTCATGCGAATTATTCTTGCTAATAAAAGCTAGGATATTTTCTTCTTTGTCTTACAAATAATAAACGTTTAAATATGCTATCACAATACCAATCAAAAGGTAGATTTGTTAGCGCAAACGCCTATCACATGAAATAATAAATGATATTTTCTTAAATAATGTAAAATTAAAGAAAATAGAAAAAAAAGAACACCAAGAAAGACGTTTAAAATGAAAAATGGAAAGATAAATGTTTTATAATAGTTACATCCCATATCATCTTTCACATTTAAACATTGTTTTAAGTTTGTAATTCATATACCGGACTTCGACTATAGCGGGGTAAAGAGATAAATTGATATGAGAACATTTTAACCTAAAAGCCTACTGTTCCCCTGAAATTCTTTTATTTTTACTAATGCATTCAACTTTTAGTGTCCTGTTATAGTGCCAAAAAGGTACTCATTGGCGAAAAGTTACTCATTTGTACGGAATACAAAAATACAACTCTGTTTTCATTTTGCTACTTTCATGACTAATAATTTCACATTCACCACTACTTTCGTCGGGCAAAAAGTATCTAATATGCTCATTACCATTATTAAAACTTAATGTTTTCCCTTTCTTTATATTCATTACTAAGGCATAAAATTCTACTTAGTCTAGTGTTTAGTTGTACCTCTGCTAAGATTTTTATTGCAGTAAATAAAAAGTATAACAAACCTCCACTGTGTTGTGAACAACCTCGATCCTGTCTGTCATTTTGTTTTCATCTACAATAGCCTGAGTTTGTTTTGCTATATCACTAGCCTCTATTGCATATACTAAAACATCCAAACAATAAATGGAGAAGGCAATTATTTACGTCAAAACATATCAATCACATAATGTACACAAAGAAAAGTAAGATCAAATTTTCTGATATGACATTGTTTCAATTTATTTACGTACAGTTTTTTAGACAATACCGAAGGAAACAAAATGCCCTGATTTACTGATTCAAATATCTTTCAATGTATCAATCATCTATTGTAACTGAATGTTCGTAAGAAATTATCTTATATAGAATATGTAAATAAATCATCTATTATTTTTCATTTAAGCTTCAAATCTTAAAAAAATACAAAATACTATGATATTTATATGTATTAACAAAAGTTTCTTTTGTTTAGTAATTAAAATTTAATCAATAAGACCTCCAGCCCAAACACATGTATAATAAGGTAATGTAAAATACAATGAAATATCAATTAATAAAGTCAAGGATTACCAATAAACCTTTCAGTCTATAATTCATAATTAGCTTGATACACATTAGCATATTTCCAATATTATATCATTATATAAAATGTAAGAAATAAAGGAAACATTTAAGGGCCTTCAATAAGTGATGGCATGGTGTGACTGTCGACTGATTTTCATCAGATTTAATAAGATGTTTTCAAAAAAAATCATTTAATTTTATTTACAAAGATTAAATTTGAAAAAAAAACGTTTATTGCGCCGAACCTTTTTGTTTCGGCGAAAATGTATCTTTTCGTGTTTTGTAAGACATTTGCCTTTTGCGCCTGGACAAAAAAAATTAAGAAAAGTGACCTAGAATGACAAAAATGGTCTAGTCTTAGTGAATAAAATAAAGGGGTGTGTATTAAAACATGTAATAAAATCTTACACCTCATGATCGTTCTAAATGTAGACCCTTGTAACGTTTCCGTATAAAAGTGACTATGAATGACAAAAAATGGTCTAGTTTTTGTGAATAAAACAATCGATGTGTGTTCAAACATCTTATCAACTGGAACAAAAATCGTCTTATACCTCGTCATCACACGTAATGGGGACCCTTTAATGTTTCCTTATTGTCTTCTAATACTTTATACACAAAGCACATCTTCTCATTAGGCATGAAAATTGGTTAAAGCATGAAGTCTCATCATCGGTTTTAACTTGATAATGTATGATACTTAATACACAAAGCATGACATAATTGGTATAAGCAAAGTCATACCATCAACTTTACCTAGTAATGCATAGGAATTTGAACATATCAATTAAATGTAAGAAATACATGTACATGTTCCTACATTCTCAATAAACATGAAGTCATAAACTTACAATGACAGAATTTGACAAACACAATTAAAATTTAATGAATCTAAACACTGAATTTCATAAGACATATTGTCTCTCATTCTAATCCTGTTTGTTAAGAATATTTGAATTGCTCTCTGTAAATTGTAAATTGTAACAAGTATATATATTCTGAGAAATAAAATATGTTTAAACTAAACTAAACACTGACAGAAAGTATTCTCTTTTTTAAAGAGTTATTTATAAACATGGCTAAGTTTCTAATAGCATGTGTAGTGTCACGTGAAATCAATGTGTAGTTTTATAAAACTAAGATTAATATTGTTCAAGTATATTTTATGGACTGTTTTGTTTATACAAAAATTATTTGAAATAAAATAAAATCATGTAAAACCTGCAAAGGCAAACAATATTCTGATTCTTATACCTTTTTTAGCACCTGCTTGAATACAGAACACCGACAAAATACCAGTGCCAGCACCAATATCGGCCACGACCTTTCCCCGAATACTCTCATAATTCTTCAGAATTGCGTATCTGAAATTCAATATAATGAATGTAATTAGCAAAACCTAAAACCAACGCTACTCATATAATTCTACTCTTTTCGTATCAGTAATGTGAATTTTGAAGTTGAAAATATATTGCAAAAACTCAAAAGTGTTATCGAACCATATACCACATTTGTAACACATACTAGTAACCTTCTTTGTACAAATTTTAATTGTTGTTATCCTCAAACAAGTAAGATTTAATGAAAATAACTTTATATTATTTTTTTTCAGATAAGTAAGAAACAAATTTCTCAGTGTTAGATTGTGTTATTTGCAACTGTTAAAGAACCCTGTTTTACAAGCACTCTAATAGTGCTTTTATTATTATGTAAATACGTTGCATTTAGAACAAAGCTTTAATAAGATTTGTCTTTCGTAAAATATCAAATTAAACATTTTATGAAATTACAATACTCCAGCTTAATAGCAGCTGTTTTGATAACTGTTAGAACTATAATCTAAAACACTATCATGATAAATTTCCCGTGATGCTTTGAAAATTCCATGTTTATGCCTAGGAAGAATATACTGAATTAGACTTTGTTCTCAGTTCTTAAGTTTGATATAAGCTAATAGTTTATATCATTACGCATGTAAGTTATGTAATGTAAGTTAAAAAATTAGAACAAAAACATATAAACATACTTCTTATTCCCTTGCACAATTTATCATATACTTCAACTGAGTAAGATACGTTAATACATGTTCATGTATATATGTAATATCGTAGCACATAAAGCTTAAAAAAGGAAAAATATACACATCAAAATCAAAACAAAAAAAATTTCGTACAGTATTTTTCTCATCCTTTAACACCGACCTATGCAAAGATACAGTATAAACTATAACAGAAGCATGGAAATAACCATTAGCTTAGCTACGGACAATAGTTGAGGAAACTTTCTGTCAGAGTATAAACTTCAAATTTAATAATGCGTCTTTATCACATATGTCATGGTAGGTAGATAAGATTATTTCAACTAATAATTAGTAGTTGAAAAGATATTAAACTGTATTTCAAGCAATTATCGGTAAACGATATTTAAATAATAATAGGTTGAGTATTTCTAAAATGTGATCTAGATCGAGCGTTTATTTCTTCTTCATTCATCATTTAAGGATAATATACCGATAGGAGTACATTAAAATCTGGATAAAGTGTAATCCCTCGGAAGCATTATCAAAATTACATAGAAATTGAATTGACTCGGTTTGATTGAATCTGCACATTAAGGATAAAGCTTGAACAGAACCTTTCGCTCCTGTTTTTTTTTTGCATATTATGCCGGATACGTCATATATATATTTTGTTCGTAAATTCGATTACATGTTTTACAAAATATTTTTACACCAATTCTGCATTAGAGTTATAATAATAGACCTAAACATGTGAAATCCTTACAACCTGCAGTATAAAAACAAAAATAAAGTTGTTACAAACCTAGTTTATCATATCTCCATATTTTAGTAAATTACCTACTTAAGTAGATAATTTATCTCAATTGGACTTATTATGTTTGGTAATGCAATCACATACAAGAAAAGTAGCCAAATATATCGTTAAAGCGGGTATTTTAAGATGAAGCTTACTAAAGTGCTCATCATTGTTTTAACATGTGTTTAACCATATTTTCCATAATACCCAAACTACAATTTTTAATCATTCAGTGGTTTTTGTCAATCACATACTTAATATACAGACAGCTTGATATTGTTTACATTCTTAATTATTAAAATATCATGCAGAATTCGTTTATATCGTTAAGCCATGCTTAAGATGTCATAAGTATGAATGTGGTACATAATAACTTTATAATTTACATTTACAATAACTACCATTCTATTGTGCAGTAATAATCTTATATACTCATGATGACTCTGTCTATAAATGTTTTATATATGTCTTAATATAGGTGACTTTAAGTACATTGGGTCAGTGTAAATGATGTTACTCTAAATTCACATGTAAAAAGCAGAAAGAATATTGATACATATGGAACTAGTTCTTTAAGAGATCTTTAACCGTAGGAAACATACCTGTTAAAAACTGTACGGAACATACCTGTAAAAACTAAATTTACCTGTTAGCAGGCTTCTAACCTCGTATATACTTGAATACCCTTAGTTATATAATAATGAGGAATATTCAGTATAGTTTGCAGAATATGTCACAAAACATCAACGTTCCGAAATCATTTCTCCTTTGTATTATTTTGCAAAGCAAATATTTGACTGCAATATTTAAATTTCCATTTACATCTTCTTATTATACCGACGAGAGTTCAGGTGTTTAGCATTATATTTTACTTCATATATATCTATTGATATCATATTCATGTTAAATAATTATTTTTTTACTTTCCAAACCACCTCCCTCCACTATTTTGCTTGATATGTGTTAAATTATCTATTTTATTCAAAGTATACTCAGAAATAATAAAACGATAAGTTTTAAAAATTATAAAATGATAGAAAATTGTTGACAGTTGCTCGGATGAAGAAATCACAGCAAAGTTTAAACCCTCAGACATCAAGTAAAAACAATTACATCATAAAACAAAAATGCTTTCCTAGTCAAGTGTTACATGTTTATGTACTCGTATTTCTCCTACCTGTATGCATTTGTTCTAATAGTGTCACTTAACATTTCCTCGTGAACACAAATGCCTGCATAGCTCCTGAAAAAAAGGATTACAAAAATATAATATGGAATGATCGACAATATTTGAAGAATTTCTTCTGAGATATTATCCTGTGTTAAATTAAATTATATATAATGCATTCGTCAGCATTCCATACTTTTGTATTACACATTTGTGCTTAGATTAATTGTGTGATTTTAATGGCTAACTTGTTTCCCTTATAGTTTCCCGATTAGTTAAGATAATTGTACCTGACTAAAAAAGTAATACCGGTATCAAAGTATATTGTTTTTATAATAGACATATCTTATAACAACATGTTGTCTCTATTTTATGTCTCAGGCCCAATTGCCATCGTATTTCCAAAGTAAAGGTATAAGATATGCATGAAATATGTGTTTCAATAATAATGGAATTGTGATCGATAAAGCTTTAAACAAAGCATTGAAATAACATTTTAGAAGATAAAATTGCATTAAAAAATATTGATATTTTTCGGTAAAAAACAATTGAGTGTATCCTTTTGAAACAATCATGGGACAAGATATAGGAGTTCAAGGTAAAAAAGAACAAAGGAAATACTTTTATGTAAAAAATGATATCTTTAATACTTTTACAAAAACATGAATATTGAAAAATTAGAAAAATTAAGAGGATGTTTAATTGGTGCAGATTTATTTCAAGAAGCTACGTACAGAATATTAAGTAACATAAATATATAACATAATGCAGATTGAGAGCTGATATTAGAAATGAGCTAACAGACACTCTCCATCAACATATATTAACATATTTAAATGTCTATCATATTAGGAGTTAATAAGATTGATTTATAATATAATTGAAGGAAAAGTGAATTGCCAAAAATAAAAAGGCAATAACTAAGAATTAAAAACGAAATAAAATTAAATAAAAATAATACTGAAACCTAATGAAAAATCGAGCGAAACGAATAAAATATGTAGTGATTAGACTGATAAAAGTGTAGATATCTTTCTTTATATCGTTACCGACTTCACATTACTTACTTGCAATTGTATCAAATTGTCACTCTCCATTTACTAGTAATACAATTTTATCATGGCAATGTATTTTGAGGTACTGGTTAACAGGTCTCACAGCATATGTTTATGATTTAAGAAATATTAGGATTCTAAGTACTGAACAAAAGTAATATTGCAAGCGTATTTTTTTTACAGTTTACTGACGTAGGCACAATAGTTACAAATAATTCAAATTCTTTTTTTCAAATGTTTGTGTTTTCTTACCATTTGAGAGATACTTGAAATTTAATAAATAATATGCTAACTAAAGTATAAGGATAAAATGAACAAGGAGGATAAAGCAATTTGTTTAAGGAACTCAAATGTGTTCGAAAAACCAAAAAACTTAAAATTTGTACTTCTTAAAAATATCAGCTGCGGCACTCAAACAGTATGATATACAAGAAATGATCAATACATATAATCAGAAACAAATTGAAATTTGTATTTTGTGCTATTCTTAGCCGAAAACACAAACTTACTACTGTCGCAAATTTTCTATTTCAATAATAAAATTAACTATATAGGTCATTTATATGGTCTTACATTTGTTGAATTTATTATCATTGTAAAAATATTTGTAATACTCATTTCATTCAGTTTATTTGATATTTTGTAAAACATTTATTAACTTTTATTATTCATCATCTCCTGACCTGCGTTTTATATTGCTATAGAACAAACTAATTAAATTTGTATAGCTTTAGAAAAACTTCTCTTTGATTTTTCAACTTACGTAAAATAATCTTCGTCATGTTTTTGTCTCTTTTTCCTTTCTTCATTTTCTCCATCGTCAGTATGTCCAACTTTAAAACAGGACATGAAGTAAGCTATTATATCCATCATGAAACATACCATGTTCCAGATCCAAACAATACTCATTGTTCCGATTCTCTCTTTATTTGATTTTTATCGTTAATCGTTCATGATACAATGACTTCTGTTATGTTGTTTTTTCAAGGTATGTTTGCTGCTGTTCTCCTCATAGAACAAAACTACTATGATTTATACAAACTAAAATCAGTTTTAATTTTGACTAGAATTTATATCCTCCTATATCCATCTGTGTAAGCTTTTGCTCTATATCAATAATAATTCCTCTAAATTTAACTATTTAATATTATTTATTTATTCAATACAATATATTATTCACAGCATTTGCATTACAATCTAAAACAAAAAAGTTTATTTTTCATGTTTCTACCAACTTGTTTTGCAATTTTTCTTAAAGGAATATATCCATTAATTCAAAACTCTTTTGTACCTTTCTCTCATAACTTCAAAACACCTCTCTTCTTGTTATCACCTTTCCCCAATAACTACAATACTACTTCTTTGTAACATTTGACTTAACTTTGTCATTTGTACTTACATACTTTACATTGTGTATTGATTTATTATTTCACAACTTTCTTAACAAACGTTAAAGTCGTCAATACACTTTATATTTCTAACTGCTTAATCACAATTGTTTGAAACATAATTCACACTAAATCAGCTTCTTTCTAAGTGAACGGCATTTGTGCTTTTAAATAAAAGGAAAAATTACTAGTAAAGTACGTTACAATCGCTCACTCAGATACTTAAAAAAATAATTCCGTTGTCCATTTAGCACAAATGTATATTGCTGATTTATCCAAATTCACTCATTCAGTAGTAATATTACTTCCATGTAGTTTATTTCAAAAACCTGTTTGTAAAGGATAAAGTATTCCGACTGATATATCTTTCTTTTAATCAGCATGGTTATTTGGAAACTGTTTTCTTTTCTCGTTGAGCGTATAGTGAAATTCTCCACATTGCTACCAAAGCCGATACTCTTTTAACTGCTACAGCGTATAGCATGTTTATTCCACCGTATCGATGCTTATATAATTAATGCGAAAAAAACCGTTTGACTTCAATATTTTATATCTCCTAGACCTGCGATGAGTGATATATGATTCAAACATTTCATATAAATCTTGCAACTGTTTCTAAATTATTTAATTCAGGAATTCAATAAAAGTCATAGTAAACGATACTGTTGAAGCTTTTTATTGCTCATATTCAAGTTCATAGCAAATACAAAATTGTTTGTATCGTTTGAATTACTTTTTATTACTTTTAAGTACTTATATTGCCTTTGTATATCTTTATTGTCTCGCCTTGACCGACATATTCGAATTTTTTCTCCTTAAGTTTAGAATTAGGCATACTGGAGTTTCAACAGGAGAAGATGCTCCATTTTGTTTAGCGTGCAATTAATACTTAAATGTTAACCATTTCCTTCTTGAATGCCATGATTGTACATGTTCGTGATAGATTTTATCGGGTCAATTCACTTATAAAACTTTTTATCTAAGTTCTATCCAAAAACCCTGATCTATTTATTAGAGGAAAATTAACTTGTATTCTATGATTTAAATAACTGAATTGTACCGACTCTTCTTAGGTCCATTTATTTTTATGTTCGGCCCGGTATGATCAGTTATGTGTCAGTGTCGCCAATAACCACCTCTCGCTAAGAAAACAAAAAAAACAAAAATATCATGATCATATATTTTTGTTCACCGTTTTCTTAAAATATTTACTTAATTTTGCTTAATTGTTATTCTTACATTAAAAATTGTGTTTGTTGCATATTCGAAACAAGGGAAATAAAAAAAATGTTTTCGTTTTTGAATAAATAAGCCATTCCTCAATTCTTAAGTCGTTACCTGTATAAAAGACGCGTTTCCTGTTGGTACAAAATATTGGTATACTTATTGCCTCTAAGAATAAATGAAGTAACGTTTATTTTGACCAATTCTCCTTATATTCATTTAATTTTTTATTTTGTCGTTTGTTTATGATATTTATCACAATAAAAGGTAAACTGCCTTGGTATTTATACATGTCTATAATATCAGAATTCATTTTATGCCTTTTTGCACTTCTAAAATGTACCGTTATATCTCGTTAAAGTATTTGATCTAATAACCCCTTTCCCATTGCGATACAAACGTTAGGGCCCGTTCAAAATAGCTTGCCAAAGCTGGTCCTTTCAAACGTATTCTGCCAGGTGATGCTGCAAGGCATAGACAAAACTAGAATTTAGAACTATTGACAAGCAGCGATAATAATTCTAGTTTACAGTACTTGCTGAATACATTCAACAGATTGTACATAAAATAATTCAAGAATCTGTCTTATCAACATACCATTGGCCAGATTGATTACCAGTTCTGGAAATAAGAAAAATACAAGAAAATAATTGATTAGACTATTACTTGATTTACCTCTATTATCTGTTATTATTGGCAAGTGCTAGTTGAAAAAGGTGGGAAAATGTACGTGTTCTTATACTGTAGATAACAGAATCCTATCTATCACAAACCAAACATTCTAAGTTTGCATAATAGAGACCTTAACGAGTTACTTACTTTCTGTTATATCCGATGTATCCTTAATGCCTAAAAATATACTAATTGTACAGAGCTATATATAGTTGTTTTGTTCCGTATTTAACATTTCTTTCCTTTTTACGTAACGCCTTTGTTGGTTTTGGTTTTCCTAAAAGCACAAAGGAAATTTAGGTCACATGGCGCAGTAACAGAAAAAAAATGATTTTGGCTAACGGGTGTTGCAAACTTAAAGCGGCACAAGAGTTAGAAACAACTTCCCCTGCTCGAGCGAAGAGATGCATAGACTTCAATAATTTGAGCCAATTTAGTCGCCTCTCTAAATCAAGCAGCTATATAAATGGTGGCTCCTATTCCGATGTCTCAACCCTTAAATGCAACCCTTCAGCCACAATGGGACTTACTGAATCTTATTCTTCTTATAAGGTATGAAACAAAAAAGGCATCATTAGATGGTTAAAAAATATAGACTCTTCATAAACACGTTTCATTTTTTATAGGTTTGTACATGCTTAAGGACTGCAATTGCAACGTGGAAACACTACTGACAGTTGTGAGTGGTCTCATTTAATGGTTTTAGTAATATTATTTAGTAAATTCAAGTGATTTTGACCCGTACTCAGCTGACATACATGTATTAGTCTATGTTTACGTACCAAATCGTTGTGCTGCAATTCTGTCTACCAAGGATTTTTAGCACGAATTCGCTCGTTTCCTGATAGATATTTCATGAACGGGAAGGGCTAGAAACTTGGGGTCGGTCTCATTTGGAAGCTTAATACAAACGTGAAATAGTGATAAAAGTTTTTTTTTATTGTCTGGCCAATTGTTTTCACAACGGCCCGGGAAATGAATCCCTTGCTCGTAGGCTCGAAATCGGGAGTTTCCGGCCTTCTCTTAACTTATAGTATATTTTAAAGGGGGTCATTATTTACATTTTTTCTGGGTTTTTTTGACACTTTTAAGATGAACACAGGTCTTTTATCAATCAGGTCATATTTTTTCTTCCCAGGTCCGATACTCGTGCCTGTGCGTGGAAATTGACTATACAATATACGACGTACATGAAACTCAAGACTGTTAAACTGTTTGATGCATATGTATATATTTGGAAACCCATATTTTTCTACGTTCTTGCTAAAAAAACATAAGATTGGCGGAACTTAATTTATTTTTATTTAGAATTTTAAACTCTTACTTTTGTAATTAATTGATTTTTCACAATATCAACTTCTATAGGCATTGATGTAAAAATAGAATTAGAAAATCCTGAATTTCTTACATTTGCTGATAATGGCGTGAGCGTGTATGTTATAAATAAATACTCGAATCAAGAAAAGGGCAATTAATTTATACTGCCTTTCATTTTTTACTTATAAAAATGTTACATGTTAAAATAAATAAAGATTTTCTTCAAAGCTTTATTTTATCCACCAAAAGTCCATTAAATGACATCAGGTACTTATTACTGGATTAACATATTTTTAAGAGATTATTAATGACAGGTGATAAAAAGTTTGTTCGGAAGATGTAAAGCACACCGAAAGTCATAATTCAGTTATTCCCCCAGGATGTCATAAATAACATAATTTTCTTTTGAAGAGTTAATGTCTATATAGCCGGTTCTATGGGAGGTTTTTTGTTCAGAATTAAGAGATTTATGAAACCGAGTCCGCATGTTTTTATTACACTTTTATCATTAATATCTAGGTGAATCTATCTTAATTAGAACATCAGAGACTCGTATATATTGATATAAATATGATGAATATTTCCATCATTATTTTCCCAAATGAAATCATTTTGTGATGTATATAAATCATCAACATATTGAAGTTCAACAACTAAGGCGGTATTAGGGACGCGCTGACAGTATCTAATATGTAAAACTTTCGTCGAGGAATATACGGAATTATAGAATCTACATTATTGTCATTCTATACAGCGGCCTTAATAACCAGGACCCTTTCTTTATGAAATTAAAAAAGGAACATATCTAATACCCCGATATATAATTCACAGCTCAAACCAAGATATATTATTCACAACTTCAATGTACATGATCAATACAGCTGTGCCAGATTGACTATTTATTTTTCTATTGTCCATTTCGCACTTACCACATACATTGTCACCTCTTTACAAATAATGGTTTTATAACATATCAAAGGTGATAGTTATTCACACAATCTGAGCACTTTTCCTCGTTAAAACACAAGATTTTCTCAATTGAAAAAAAATGATGACACTTTTTTATTATATAAAATGTTGATTATATAAAATCCTTTTTTAAAATATTAACCTCTTCTTGTATACATGGTATAATATGCAAATTATGCTTGAAAATAACAATGAATTCAAAATTTAAATGAATTCAAACATATCTTATGCATGTTAACATTGTTTGCAACTTAAATCAGTTTAATTATTTGATACTAACACATCATCTTGTAGTTTCATTAGGTATTACTCATATTAATTATAGCAATTCAAGCATCTTTGAAATTAGAAAGTTTGAAACTGAGCTTTTTTATCCAAATTCTTGAAGTAGTTATACAAAAGTATGCACCATTTGCGTGTATGTATTTTGGCAAATAGGTGTCGATGCTTAAGGTCACACAGATTTTATACACAGTAGTATTTATTGATAGATATAAGCGAAAAATATAAATATTATCAAAATTAGCACACAATAACGCAAAATTTAGTTAAAGCGATACACAAGTAGGAACTGCTTATACTTACTTGAGAACATACAAGACATGTCAACGAGAAACATGTTTGATGTTTTAAGCGAGACCAAATTTGGCCGTGCTTGATTGACAATTGGCAGTGATCAGGCTATCTTTATAACAATAAAATGATTGATTTGAAGCACATAAGATGTGCATGTCAGCGTACGTAAAGATGTAATCACATTGGTATTTTGACTTCAATACAAAGTACTTTGTCACTGTAACTGTACTTATGGCAAAAAAAGCAGAAGCAACAGATGGTGCTGCTACAAGGTAAATGAGATTTTTTTCGATTTTTTTTTTGTTTTGGTGGGGGGAGGGGGTTGGTTGTTTACGGGATTTGTAATGGTCCTTAATAGATCATGTATACACATGTCTATGGAAGGAGTTCTTATATAGAGGATATTTGTTTGTTTGTGTGTAAGATGAAATTTTATTTCATCGAGTGGGCTTTAAAAACAGTATTCTCGCGTAGCCACGAGTGAGAATACTGTTTTTAAAGTTCACGAGATGAAATAAAATTACAAGAAACAAACAAATTTTCTTTTTATTTTATGCTTAGAAACAAGTTAAAACGAAATTTCTATAATATTAACGTTAATATTAAAATCTATTTTTCCCATTGAGAGCCCCATTTAGTCGGAATTTCTCATTAAAAACAAGAAGTCTTGAGCCGAAAAATAAGTCCGACAACCAACGTTAAATGACAGTGATATTATTCATTTTATTAAAAAAATATGAATGATCGCTTGTTTTAATAATAAAGACAAACAATTCTTGTAGGAGAAAAAGTCCAACTTTCCATCCATATTTCTGTTACTTACTGCGAATTTATATTAGACCTGGCTTTTTTAAATGTAAGCGGCAGCCATTTTTCAAAGTTGTTTATTTCAGGGGAGGAAAATAATTGTGTTTGATTCAGAGGGATATCATTTGGATTTGTTAGTCATACACCTTTTTAAAAGAAAGAAAACTTATTTGAGGATTGTAACAGACAAAAAATAAGTGTTAACAGATGTGAAAACATTAAAAAAGCAGCTAGAAAAATGGAAAACTTGGAAGCTGGCTCAGGAACGCTGGGTTGTTTTGTTTATTCTTCGAGCTGATAGCTGCCATTGCTTTTCAATTTTTCATAAAGCATACGGCAGTTATTGCTCGTAGGATACTTTAATATGCCCAAATGTCATCAAGAGCAGTTTTGCATGTGGAAGGAATGCATTTTTCAGACTGTAATAATGAAACAAACAAATTAGAGACGAAATTTGGTGATTGGAATTTTAATGAATAGAAGTAAGTTTTCTTCTTTTTATTACTTTTGACAGTTAAGTTATTTATCAATTTCAGCTTTTTTTTTAAACAACCTTACATTGTCAGAATTATCAGCAAAAATAAAATTGAGGTACCACATGGGAAAAATCTTAAAAAAGTAGTTTTGTCATTGAAAAGTGTGAAATTATATTTTGATAATTTTCACTGTGAAATTATCAAATATAATTTTTACGGATAAATCAGTAATTCACTGAAAAGCATACAATAAAAATGTCTTTTTGGCTCTTTGAAATGACGAAATAAATAAGTATGTGAAGATATAAAATTACTCACAAATAAAGTTTTAAAAGAAATGTAAATTGATATACCTATAAAAGACGAGCGTCTTGTAATGAAACGACTGCTTTGATATTACCTTTTATTGTCTTACATTACGCGACACTGTTATTAAGAAGCTGGAGTATGTAAAAGGATTTTACTCGCATTTTTGACTTATGAAAAATATAGGCAATAAAGTATCACACCAACTTTGATAATCTAATTGATTGTTGGATAAACTGATATTGCAACACATGTGATATCTTTTATAATTTAGAATAATGAAATTGAGAATTGTTAGAATCACCCACTTGAAAACATATCTCATATCACACGTGATTCCTTTGGATGCAGTGCTGAAGAAAACATGATGTAATATATTACATATTATAAAAGTAAAATGTTACATTATCTTAAACCAAATCATAATGTAAACCAAAGTATTTATATCATTACACACGTAATTCCTTTGGATGAAGTGCTGAAGAAAACATTATGTAATATATTACATATTTTAAAAAAATGTAAAATAGTGCATTATCTTAAACCTAATAAAAATTAAAACGAAAGTGTTTCTATTATAACACACGTGATTCCTTTTGATACAAGCTGAAGTAATCCGATAAATGAAATGAGTTTTCCTTGCATCTTACTAACAGTGTATCAAAATTTCCTTAATTAACAAAATTGTTATGTTATTAAAATTACATAAAATTAATTCTCTAAGTAATTAATACAAGATAAATTAATGTGGTATGATAAAAAGGTAAATAATTTTGA
Source organism: Ruditapes philippinarum (assembly GCF_026571515.1). Lineage (NCBI taxonomy): Eukaryota > Metazoa > Mollusca > Bivalvia > Venerida > Veneridae > Ruditapes > Ruditapes philippinarum. The sequence goes on along the minus strand of NW_026857914.1, from coordinate 13,877 downwards.
AATATTAGAGAAATCAATTCAGGTCGGTTTATTATTTTTGTAGTAGAAATTAACAAATGTAAATGATGTCGAAGATAAGAATGATTCAGTTTTCATTGTTCAGGACAAATATTCATTTTTCCAAAATTTTAAACATTAAGTTAAAAAGAAACTTTACAGACAAAATAACATTGAAATAAACAGTCCATATTTTCGTCATAATTCAGATTTTAATAGATTCTGATTAAGGTAACTATTACCAATCGCCTTTGATTAGAGTAGGTGCTTAACAGTTAATAATGTACCTATAAATTAATTCAATAATATAATTAATTTAAAACATACATTCACATTGAGAAAACCAACAATCAAAGTTCTTTGGGTGACGGTATACATATAAATGTAAAACCTTACCAGTCCGTATCAAATGTAGTTAATTTTCAATATTCGTTCTTGCGTGTTTTGAATTGCTCTGCACGGATATTAAATATTAATATTTGAAAATGTTGGTTACGGTAACATTCAATTCTCCCTAGTATCTATAGTTAAATGATTAATAATAGAACATTTAAAAACGATAAAATAATGTTTTCATTTGGTTTTCAGTCTAACTTTACTGTCGTTAAATTCCCACCGATCATAAAATTTAAAACGGAAATTTGAGCCAAAATTGTATTTGAAGTTGATAATTGATGCAAAAATGCATGTATAGAATTCTTAATAGTGCATTTGTATGTAAATTATCAAACTAGTATTTTTACTGCAATACATGAAATGCATGTATTTGCAAAAAGCTGTATACGTACATGTACATGTGTGCAAGCTATCAAAAGGAAAGTTTTAGTAAGCTACTTTATCTTAACAATATATTTTTAGAACTGGTTCTTTATTTAACATAAAAATTATAAGATTTTAATTAAGACTATTTCGACGATACTGAGCTATTCTTTTTTACAAACTTCACTCAATGTAAAATAAAAAATGACATAAACTGTGATAGATTATCAAAGCGTCAAAAGCTGTGACTTGGACACATTAATACTCAATATAAAATAAAACGACAAAAGTTGACATATTATCAAACATCTAAAGCACAAAATACGTATGAAAAAAGGCCAGCAGTGATTGTTTTTTTAAATGTTCAGGAAGTTCAATAAGGGCTTGAGTTGTGCCACGTATCACTAAATATGCTAATTTAAAGTTTGCCTCGCATGATTGCAATACTTTTTTATGTGTTCTGTAATTTCTACATGCGATGGTTTAATGCCTTTAAAATTATTTATTTATTGAAATACACTATAATGTACGTACTTAATAATATATTAATATGTGGAAATAGAGCTTAGTAAGAATTGATTATAGCTTGAGCGTTGATAACACAATTGTAATAAAATATTTTGGAAGTTTGTCAAACATAAATAATACAGCAGGCTCATCAAATAATAATAAATAATAATAAAGAACGAAATCTAAAAAAATACATTCAGACAATACTAAATATATATTTCTTTCTCTTGACTTGATATTAATTTACCATATAATAATAATGTGAGCTTGTATAAAGTAGTGTGCAATAACCTCCGATTGCCTATGAAAGTCTGAAGGCTTATTTCCAACGGGGTCCTTGGATATATACTTACTAAAAAATATATATATGTGTATTCCTTTGTTTTATTTCAAAATATAGCTCATGATAATGTTTGCTTCTTCCTAGTATTTTATATATTAATAAAATACATATCATAAATGGGGTTTCAATCAAACATGACTTAAATGAATTGATTTCTATCAAAAACTAAATTAAACGATTTGAGAGTAAGTGACATTTTGTATATGTAAATTCATCAAAATTAACCAATAAAATTTTCCTGACATACATTTTTTGTAGGAAAGCTTCATACATACATAAATATATTTTTGCGATGGTGTATTGATTGTCCTTTTAAATACCTTATGTCGGCATTGTTCTTTATTTCAGATAAATAAAGATATGTTTTTAAACGTTATAAAACTTTGACAATACTTGGCCTATATTTTACAAAACTTACACTTCATTATTATTATAGAAGACAAACATGAAAAATTATCAAAAACTCAAAGATTGTGTCATAGAAAAAAAGTATATACTCAATGTAAAATAAAATGACAAATGTTGACACATCAAATATCAAATGTTATTACCCTTAGTCGGAGAAAGACTAGTGTACGAATAGTGTTTGTCAACCAAGTTTATTTATTTGAAATTTTCAGGATGTTCTAAAGGTTTCGAGTAATATTTCTGAATAAAAATGACAGGAATTTATGAAATTTAAATGAGACGAAAGAAAGGTAAGAAAGAAACCTGTATATGATAGGCAAAACTGTAACAATGTTTTACAAATAAACATTAAGTGGGGGCTACAGATTATTAAATGTTTAGCTACCAGACAAGACATATACGAAATTAAGTATCTTGTTAGGTTCGTTATGATAAAAATAAAGAACCATGTATTGGACTTACAATCCCTCGTTGTTTTAAATTGTGATGAAAAAAGATAAAACGTGCAAATTAAGGTTTTATGTCTTATACAAGTCAAACCCCAATAAAAATAGTAATAATTATAATAATAATCATAATAATCATTATTAATAATAATATCTTGATCGTTTGCTTTGAAATGAACGGGCATATGAATATAAATTTATTTCTATCAGCTATCTAATTGTTTACATATGAAACTTTAAATTGACCTCCAACCCGTTCTTGATGATCTTGTTTTACATATTATTTGGTCAAATGTTATATATTATTGTTTAACACATGTGTTAGGCAAAAAGAAACAACGAAAATATATTCTGCAAAATGTTAAAAAATTCTCAAAACTGAAGCGTTTTCCAAGATACTACAGTTATCTAAATAGGGAACAAACGTACTTTTACGAGTTAAGTTCATCAGTTAAATAACAAATACTTACGCAGGTTTAAGATTCTTTTTGCCATGAAAATTATTTATAACTTGAATTCTAGGAAATAGCACGAACGAACATGTCATGGCAAAATATATTTAGTCATGTAAATACATATCCCATGTTGATTATTTGTAAAACAATCGCATTTAAAATGTCATCATATACATCAATATGTATCTATAGATATCAACTAACATGTTAAGTATCAAATACAATAAATTATTCATACTGACATTTCATAAGAGATGATTGGAATATTTTCTGATGATTAAAATGCGCTATATGCTACCAGCAAAAATAGGGTTATTATTGTGAATGGAACAGAAGAGAATATTCGGTGATAACTTATTTGTCATATCTATATCCAATAAACTAAGTAAAACAATAAAAGTAGTACATAGGCTTAAACTAAATAAATATAACTAAATCTAAAATGATATATATGCATTTATCTTTGTTTATCATGTTCAAGTTCGTGTTTTAAATAGTTCTAGATTATTTATTATTGAGATTCTATCAAAACAAAATAATTTCTATAGATTTCTAAAGAATGATATCATTTTTTTAAAAAAATATTTAAAAATAGCATGACTCTTATACTTACTTTCTAAAGGTTTGTATCGGAAATGTCTGTGTATCTGTTGAAAAATAGCTTCAAATATCAAAGAAAAACTATTTGATAATGAATTTGTCTGTGTCTTGGAGAAGTAAAATGAAATTATTAAAGTTTTTTTTATAATTTGTACTTGACTAGATTTTAAGTTCAATACCTTAAAAACTTGAGCGAGGTCCAATTGTATGCTAAATAAGAAAGCGTCGTATTATGTTTTTTTAAATTTATTGTTGAATATTATTTCATTTCACTAATATTGTCAAATTCCAAAAATATTTTGATTCCTTCAGATACTCTGCTAACAATATTCTTATTGAAACAGGTAGACACTATAGTTTCAGAAGAGATGAACATGTATGTTGTAAAAATTCCTGACAATGTATCTGTTCCATGTAATAGATGTAAGGACACGTTATTTGGATTTTTTTCAATCAATGTCAAAATACTGTTTCAGATAATTATGTATAAATATATGTCTATATCACTCACTATATATGTATCTATATCATATTTATGTCTAAATACTTATCAATAAAATAAAATCAGCTTTCTGATAAGTTCCACCAAAGATTGTACTTTCCAGTACCTTTCGTGAACAGACTCAGTCTGCAACATTTCTGCCTTGTGTGCGTTTTTTTTTTGGTTTCTGTTTTTGTTTCTGTTTTGGTTGTTTTTATGATTTCAAGATATACTATGCTAAAAATTAATACCTGCAAATATTGATGTTTCTACACAGTCTCTTTGTAAATTTATATGAATATATAGTGCCATTAAAATCTACCATTTTTTTAAGACTTGGTGCAGCTTGTCATACATGTTTTATTATTCTTTATTTACAACAATATAATAAGTAAGAATTTCATAGATTTCAATAAATTAATGTGACTCAAATATTTTTCTCAAAAATAAGCATAGTATATCTTTAAAATTTTGTTTATCTAATGCATTTGTTCTGAAAATGTTCCGAAATCATATCATTATTATGTGATGTATAAAACATTTAAACATGTGATAATGTTATATGGGTTTGACAAATTAAGAATAAAACAAAGTTCACGAAATAATATGGAATATTGTTATGTTGTTATGTTACTGGAAAATGGTAAATGGAGCCATGTTTAATCTTGCTATATTTCCTAACTCTAAAATGCAAAAAAATAATTAGATAAACAAACACCAGAGACAATTGATAAACTTGAAACATCGCCGTTCCGTTCTACTCTTTGTAAAAATTAGATTAACGTCATTTTTGTAACTTTATTGAAGAATACGCCCAATACATATCTCTATGCAGATTCAGTTTAAAACACGAGTTTTAGCTTCATTACAAGTCCATAACACTGTAGCACACAAGGCAGCATTGACACATAAAACAAGCAAGATCTCGAAATGAAACTCACTGTTTTTTTATATTAATATATAAATCTAAATTAAACGAACACCAGTGATTATTTTTGCGTCAATCGTGCCCTTACGTGCTCCAGGACCTTTGTAAAATACTGTATAGAAGTTGAGATCACCAATTATTCAGAAAAAACAACAACAGCAACAAGAGGGCCAAGATGGCCCTAGATAGCTCAGCTGATCCATCGAACTCATCCGAACAATAATCTGACCAAGTTTCAGGTGAGTCAAAAATGTGACAACTAGAGTGTTAACAAGGATTTTCCATAGTTGAGCAGTGTGACCAAGTTTTTGACCCCAAATGACCCATATTCAAACTATAAATCATCAAAACAAACTTTCAGACCAATTTCCAGGATATTTGGTTCAAAACAGTAGCCACTGGAGTGTTAACAAGATTTTTCTATTTTTAGCTCCTGTGACTTAGTTTTTTATTCGAGATGACTCATGTTCGAACTCATCCAAGCAAATACCTAGACAAGCATCCTGGCCAAGTTTGATGACAATTGAGTCAAAAATGTGACTACTAGAGTGTTAACAAGGTTTTTCCATATCTGGGCGGTGTGACCTAGTTTTTGACCCCAGATGACCCATATTCGAACTTGACCTAGAAATCATCAAAACAAACTTTCAGACCAATTTCCAGGATATTTGGATCAAAACAGTAGCCACTAGTGTTAACAAGATTTTTCTATTTTTAGCTCCTGTGACCTAGTTTTTCATCTGAGATGACCCATGTTCCAACTTGTCCGAGCAATTACCTAGACTAGCATCCTAATTAAGTTTGATGACAATTGAGTCAAAAATGTGACCACTAGAGTGTTAACAATGTTTTTCTAGGTGAGCGTAATGTAAACAATGCAAAATGTTCTACCCAATAAACCCACCATATCATGTGGGTGAATTATACATTTTATAGTAAATGACATATATTTGCAATCAGTATATTTGTATTCTCGCTGTTTCTATCAAGTTTTCAAAGCTGTTTCTAAATTTTCAAAAGTCAAAATCAGAACGGTAATTGGAGTAACATAAATAAATGAGTTTTAAATACTACCAAACATATGTTGGTTAAAAAACAGCAAATGTTTATAAATGTTTATATAAAAGGATAATGATAATATATGATATTTACGCTACAACGGTGGAAAGATCACTGCTTTTAATGCAGCACTTTTATTCAATAAATATCACCTTAAAGCAGCTGACCTCAAAAAGATAGCAGAAAAACTGACGTCTTGCTAATATTTCAAAATCCCCCCTCAAAAACATTATATAGTTGAAAGAAATCGAAATGACACTCCAAATGTTCATATTTTAACATCATTGCTCTGAAAACAAATTGTTCGCTTTTCCACCAACAGAAAATACCTTCTTTTATTATACCACGGAAATCTTTCATCCGGGATTGTTTTTCTAGTATCACGTGCTCGTACAGGACAATATCACGACCTGTGCTCCCGAACGCACGGAATCCGGGATTTTATCAAACATATAGGGATACGAATATTTGCTTTTGTTTTTGTATTTTTAGTAATTCATGGCACTAAAAATTATCATTGATTATTTATTTCATATATATGATGACCAATTTATCGATTAAACCTTCAGCTTGAAATGTGATAGGGGCCTACTAAATGACGAACATTGATAAACGATCTCGGGCATACCGGTTTCCGGGATTTTTCCGGCGTTAAATGAATTCCTTCTCCTATTTATATTGGCTACTGCGTTAGTAACGTAGTAGATTATGGAAAAGAAAGCCCGATATATTAACGCTTTTATCAACACTCTTTCTTGAATTAAGGTGTTAGTAATGATGGATTTATACAAATTAAATAAACCAAACAAGATCAGTATTTACCATTTACTTGAAATTTTATTTCATTTTTTTTATTTTACCATCTGGAGGTCAGTGGCTTGAAATAAAACATTTGGGCTTTTGACTGTTAAACAAAAGATTTTAATGCTTAAATTTAAATTGACTTGAAAATGAAAATGTCGTATAAATACATAATCCTCACTAACAATAATATCAATTTTCTCAGGAACAAAACAATATTCGCGAAGGAAACGACGTTCATAAGATTACTTCGGAAGTATTTGATTAACATCAGAGATCATAGGAAATGACAAAGGTAATCAATCGTATGCTTTATCTTTGACTCACTATCTACCTGTATATGTAATTATTGCTTGTACTGTACTGTCTGATTCTACTACCTACAATATCTGAAAGATCTAGTGAAAATATGATAGATCTTACAAATGATTTCCACGCCCTCATGTGCATAATTCTTGCTTATAAACGTCAGTCAAGATTTATGTTGTTTTCTTTCAACAAATCAAATCAAATTTACTTTACTTTATTAAATCCGAAATGCCTTAGACACGTGTGGTACATTTTTGTACAACATCATATAGAAAATATATTACATAGATTTGGTGGTGCATCAAAGAGAACTTACTGTACACGCACAGACTTAATTAATCTGAGCCTGCAACATTTTCAATTTTGTCGTTTATCTATGGAGGGACCCCATTTTCGCTGTTTTAAAAAATATAATTCAATAAATGCCTTAGATGTTAAAAACAGAAAAATACCAAGACAAATAATAACAAATATCTTTAAATTATATCTCGGGCCTCTAAGCACTAGCTTGATCACATAACACCGGCAAAATACCAGTTCAAATACTAAATCTGATACTACCTTTCCCTTGTGCTTTTTATAATTCTTTAGAATTGCGTATCTTAAAGTAATTAAGTCTTAGAAGGTTGCTATAATTACAGGTAAAATAACAGTCAGATTGAATCATACCCGGATAAAAAAAAACAAGAATAAAGATAAACAAGGCAAAGGCAACGTTAACAGGACGCGGCCCCCGACACACCCAAGCATGGCACCCAGAAGGCACCGAACTAAAACCTTGACTGGACATAAGGGTGAAAGGAGTGGTACATGTAATGTGAAATTATACCAACAAAAACGGGCCCATAAAGGACTTAAATGGATAAGGGCTGCAAGGGTGAAAAGGTGGGGAGGGGGTTAAAAATGGGTGAGGGGGGAATTGAGAAAATACCTACCGTCAACGACAATCCAACAAGACAGACATCACAAAACATGCAAACATCCAAAACAAGTAACAATACAGACATGAAAAACACCTGAAGGAACACTGAGGGGTACCGCCTTGGAACGGTCAGTGGTAGTTAAACCACTGGGGAGTTTAAACCGGTTTTAGGCGCGCCAAACCTCACTCTTAGTCCCAATATGTTCCTAATGACATGAAAGTGTAAATAAAATTAATCCCCGCTAAGTGAAATTCTAACAATGGTCATGGTTACATAAGACGAAATAAATAAAACACATACAAAATTATGTAAATATGTAGAAAAGGTACAGCCTAATGACCATTACCAAAGTACTCGATGCCTTAAAGGAAGGCAGAGCAACAAGAAAATCACCTACAAGGGCCCGACGAAGCAAGACAGAAGACGAACATTAAGACAATTCGGTCCCAAAGGGCTTTAAGAACTGTCCATCATAGAGTCTCCCACTTAGTCCGTCAGATGTAATTAAAAGAGGAAAGCGTAGCGTCCAACTGTAAAAAAGTTAAACACCAAGCATGAGGCATGCCTTAAAATAATTGGGTCATAACCTCTTTTAATAAACCGTTTGATAATTTTAGTGAAGACGGCAGAAAAATTACTATGACCCATGATCCTACGAAGTTTGTAAACCACATCTCCATAGAAGTTAGGTTTGCTAATACCTAGTCGTAAAAGAGTTATTAAATTACAATTAAATTTTAAAACTAAGTTAAAACTTTGTAAAATATTTACGCAATTTATGATAGCGATAACCTTGTTTAAGAAGTTGGTTAGTGATAAATAAATTACGTTCATTAAAATCATCAACACGACTGCACGCCCAAGCAAATCTAATTAATTGAGAAATATACACCCCATATGATGTAGCATGAGGTACATCTCCATCTAAATGTGGATAGTTAACAATATTAAAATCAAAATCATCTCTTTTATCGTAGATTTTAGTTACTGAGGTTTAAGTATTGTTAATGATAGAAATGTTTAAATCTAAAAAATCCCTCTCATAGCAGTAAAGAAATAAACCAGCTATCAGGGGGGCACAATTAGTTCCCATTGGAATGCTTATTATCTAAAAAAAACATTTCTTGGTTCAGAACAGGCATTAAACAGCTTATAAAAAGTCTCCAACTTCATCAACTTCTTATAATGACTTGATCGTTTTCATCTGCAACTAATGCTGAAAATTGTCTATAAATATTGATAAACGAGGTTCGTATAAAATACGAAAACAAAGATGGACAAAAAGGGCGGCATGCAATGAACGCATTCCTCGACAAAAACCATTGCCCAATGACCATCGGAACAGAGCACAGAAGGGCACCAAACAAAACAGGACGGGTCACAAGGACAAAGCACGGACCAGGCGTTATTACAAACAAGTCAATAAAAGTAAGGAAAGCTTAGAAACCGACAAACAAATTAAAAAGCCAAGTGCTTAAAAGGCCAACAAAACGAAAACCTTAAAGGTGTAGGTGAAAGGGAACAGGGGACTGAAGTTTGGTTGCAAAATATGGCTTTATAAAGTTTAATGCGCTTTAAAGTGCACTAAATCTCACTCTTAGCACTTGCATGCCCCTGTTCAACGAAAAAATGTAAAATGAATGAATCACTGCCAAACGAAAAACGTTTTAATGGTTGCAAAAGTGGAAATAAGTAAAACACAGTAATAAAAATGTGCGTACATATATCAAACAGAAAACCCTGTGACTATAACAAAAATACTCACCATATTGTATATAGAAAAAAGCTTTTAAATATATCATTAGAATATAAATAATGAGTACATATAACAACATAGATTTCATTTCTGTCTAAAAGGGACAACACACATGCATTTTGTAGGTATATCGATCTTTTCAACTGTTAAGTTTTGCTTTTACTATTTTTACATTGCTTTTTTATTTGCTGCGTTTTATACCTGAATCTTTAAAATAATGATTTGTTTTATTAAAAACGAATGAATAGTTCTTCAATCTTCAAACCGTGAAATATTTAGGTAACGATTATTTAGCAGATACGTTGTTCAAGACCAAAATTCTTCAAATCTGTCTGATCAACATACCAGTGGCTTGATTGATTGACTGATTTATCAGTTCCAGAAATAACAACAATACAAATAATTAATTGATGTCGTTTATCTATAAATACGGGATTTACCTCTATAATCTGTTATTATTGGCACGTGATGAGGCGATAAAGGAATGGAAACGTAGGTGTTCTTGTACTGTTGAAAACAGCCTCGTATCTATCACTTATCGACCTTTCTAACTTTGCTCTATAGAAAATAAGTAATCAAGCTTTATTCAGGTCTCTTATACAATATTTCAATGCAAGGCAGTTTGTTCAAAGTCACATTATACCTCAGAAACGAATGAATTTTCTTTCTTTAAATAGAGCAAAGATAGCTTTTATAATGTTTAAATAATGGTTTAAAAGCATGTTGAATGCTTATTACTGGAAGATAGTAGCGCTAAATATGAATTAATATTTTTAAAGTATCAAATTGTAAGCAAACAAAATATTTAATAAATGCAACTGTATTTTTCCCAAAAAGCAACACAAGCAGAAGATGGTTCCGGTAAATGACCATTGAGTTATTTTCTGGAAACTATAACAAGACACGAAAAATAAAATGCTTTTGGGAAAGAAAAATACAGCATTTCTGGGGCATAATTGGCTTGTAAGATGTTTTTCCCTATCGTTCACGTGTCAAAAAGTGAATTTATATCCTAGGCCGGGATAACATGACTGATAGTCAAACTCGAAGATAGTACATGTATATGCATTATATACAGTTGCACGAGGAGCCAGCCGAAAAAAGTGGGAACCTGTTACATCTATCTATTCAGCATTATATAATCATAGAACTTCAATACTATGTTAGAATTTCATAATACATAACATCATCCTTTTTATATATGTAGTTAAACCTTGTATAAAATGTATTATTCATATGTAAGTATCTCCTGTTGATGTAATTAATCATGATTACCAGGAAATAAACATTAATTACATGCTCAAGTATGAGTAAATCAGATCATGTCAAGACATTTTGTCCTCTACACATTGTACGAGTATATAATGCTTATAAAGAGTATATTGACTGCTCGCATATGTTAAGAAAATCGGATTTTAAAACAATGATCTGCAAATGGTGAACGGTTGGTGCATTCCATGATTTTAAAGCTTTCTTAATTAGATATAAAGAAATCCAATTAAAACGAATACAGCCATTTTAGAAAAAGCACTCTGTCTGAAATGGTTTGAAATTATATTTTTTATAATTTAAATTTGTTTAGAATATTAAAATACATGCTTTGTAAGATTTTGATAATTTTATTTCTTTGTTGTTGTTTTTATAAATTCAAATCCACTCAGTTTTCAAAGCATGTTAAATTAGATCGAAATTATATAAGTTTCTTTGCGTTGCATGTTAGAAAAATTGGGCAATATTGTTAACATTAAATAGTCATTTTGTAATTTGAATTCATTATACTTATTACCTAATATATAAAAAGAAATCGGTGCAGCTCATTTTTTCGTTGCTGTTCAAAATGTAAATTGGACGTTTTATTCCTTCTGTTTTTTTTTAAAGCAGCATGCCTCCAGATGAGCGAAATATATTTCAATACATCAAACTTAAAAAATGTACTATAAGTTTAGGAAAAGCAAAAAGACTCAAGATTCAAGTAATCATTTTATCATGTTATGAGCGATTAATAGTGAATTTTTCATTATGTGTAACTATATTTCTACTGCGTTACTAACGCAATAAGGGCATATTTTGCATATTTTGACCTCTTTTTGTAATTAACGTGGGTTGTGTCATTGAAAATGTGTAAATTGCTTTCTTTAGTTTACTTTACAATATTATAGATTTAATTTCATTTTCAAAATTTTCATGAAAATAATCATTAATCTGGAGGCGTGCTGCTTTAAGATTAATAACAAAATAGCTTAAAATTTTAAGATTGTCAAACATTTTTGTATTGTTTAAACAATAATCAAACAGCTAAATAGTCAATGAAAATTAAGTCAGTTTTATTGTTAAAACAATTATCAAATACGTAAATAGTCACAAAAAATAGTTAGTAAGTAGATTTCTTTTACAAGCGAAGTACATATTGGTTAAAATTTGGTTCTTGTATTATTTGTAAGGAAATCAATTTAAAAGAAATGCATTCGCAACATTGAGTTTTATTTATCATCCTATGGGTAAATGTCAGATAAAAATCAATCAGGAAAAAAAACCTTCGGTTTCATGTAAAATGATCATTATAAACATTGATATTTCTAAGGATTAATTATGCATGAGCACCATTTCAAGGGTGAACAGTTATAGAACTGGTAATGTATACGGTGTATAACTAAATAAATCATGAGAACTGTAATGTCTAAATCAATACAACATATAACAATGTGATTAAAGTTTCATTAAGAAATAAACTTGTTCATAGAGCTTCCCAGACTGCATGTTTGTGTCCATATACTATCAAGAATCAAACTCGATATACTACCAAGAATCAAACTCAATGATACATTCACAAATTTATTTCCCAACAAGCCAAATAGATCAAATAGGCCTGACCATCTTTAAAATCTGGACAAAACCATGCATCGTTATCAGGAAACATTTCAAAATGCTTACTGACTGAAAAGCAAAGAGTGCAGACCACGATCAGACGACTCAACCTGGTCTAATCCGACGCATGGGTAAAATCTGTTGGTCGTCATGATTGATTGTTAGTAAGTTAACCAATCGGAAATATATTGTTGCAATTCACGTAGGACTTTACATGCCATGTAAAATAGGTCCATCCCGATGCTAACAGAGTAAGGTCTAGACGAATATTCAAAAATCCTCATTGTGCAGTAAATCTATTGTATTGCGTTCGCATCGAATGTATGTACCAAGCAATTGTTTATAAATACATTACTTGTGATCTTTATCAACAAAATATAAATGCAAAAATTCTTACGAAATGTTGGAGATATAGGAGCATTTGTGGAAATCAAATTTTTTACAGTCGTTTCAAGTACAAATGCTAATTTATTTATCAACATTTATTGTGAAAGGGTACATGCAATATTGCGCTACTCTCATTTAAACATTTTCCTTATTCTAAATTTAAGTTCAGAAAATATTTTTATATACTTTTCACAGAATACATTAATATTTTTTGATACATCCTATTTACCACTATGTATAAACGAAATAAAGCGTCACTTAAAGCATGGATCGGACCATGTTAAATCGGGGAAGTTACGTGAGGAAAAGACAAAGTTGGCCAAAGCTATACAAGTGATTGAATGATGAATGATGTCCTGCAACAAACAAGAAAAACGCTGCAATTCACATTAAACTAGAAGTCAAATATCAAAATCGAACAAAAGGCAAAAGAACACAAATACATGTATGTGAAAGTGTGAACTTTTAGTCGTTAGTAAGAAGATTATCAATTGAATATAAAGTGTGTGGAAGCTGCACAGAAACCATCTGTTACATATAAAAAACTTGCGAAACAGTCTCTTATTAAAACATGGCTTAGAAAAAATGATTATATACATGTAAATTTAATAGTAATATGTGTAATTTATGCAGTGCAAATTGGATTAAAAAAACTTATACATTTCTTGAACTTGTAATTGATTTTATTTCTAAATTGTTTACTTATCTGGAGGTATGCAGCTTGGAATAGATGTTATATTTCAATAAGACAGACAAAGTCATATTTTATTTACCATTGATATAGCTAGCTATTCATATACTCAAACTTTGTTATAGAAAATAATTCATTCGTATTGATATTGTAGACAAT